>NW_026264853.1:0-34375 GCF_000817695.3 Arachis duranensis
AAGCAAAAACAGAATGAAAAACAGGAAGAGAAACAGCACACCCTGGAGGACGCACCTACTGGCGTTTAAACGCCAGTGAGGTTAGCAGATGGGCGTTTAACGTAAGGAACAGAAATCAGTTTATCGATAATCTCAATTTCAACATCACCAAGGGTCAAAGGAGCTGCCATGAGCAATGCAGTCAAGTATTGACTGCTAATTGATCCAGACAACTTCACCTGCAAATAAGATGAATAAAAGCATTTGAAAAGGATCAAATAAACACCGGTTACAATATTTTTCTTCAGAGAAGTTATAATTAAAATACCATATCTATGTAAAGTTATCGAGAGTTTGTAAGTAACTTTAGAAAATTAAGCAATCCCATTTCGAAGGACAGTCCATGACTCATTTCTCAATTTGACCGAAAAATTATAAAAGTGATGGATAAAGTTTGATAAGAAAAATCCTCATCCAACATTCCTTTTACTATTTAATTCAAGAACCAATCAGTGGCTTGTAATTGTCATTCTAAAATAGAAGAAAGATCATTCAGTATGTTTTATCCAATGCATGTTTTATCCAATACCAGTATCCAATGCAAACATTAAGGACATAAAAAAATGACACTGAATCCCACACCTTTGCTTTCGGAGCGAGACGAGCCATGAGAGCTGCAGCAGCATTACCAGCATTGTTCTCCTCTATGAAACTGATGGTTGAATTGATGACAAGAAAAGTGATAATACCAACAAAGTCTTGCCAGTCAGGAGGCTTACCCTGTACAATAATAATAAGAGCAAGTACAAAATAATCAAACTCAGATTGAGTTCACCTAAACTTAGCAAAAAGTCGAGTTAATTCAAGAGTTTGATACACCTCCATTGCTAATAACAAGTTTTAGAAGCTAGTAAGCACACTTACCCCTCCATTGGCAAGAGCAATTGCCATTATAGCAGCAACCTCCATAACCCAAGAAAGGAGATACTGGATCTATTTCTACAGCATCAATACTTTCATCAAGAATTCCAGGTTCAGTTTTCACTTCCACCTATTAAGAGAAAGGAGATATGAAACAAAAGATTAGAAAAACGTTATTTCAGTGAAAATGCAATCACTTGATATGGGCAGCAAAATTAAAATTATGAACTATACTTTGTAATATTGGACTAGGATATAGAATAGAATGAAGTAAGTATTCAAAACGTACCTCACTCTGATTTTTGCTACTATAACGAAGGTCCAGTTGATCTTTCATGTTTTCTCTCATTTTTCAAAGTAGATGGTTTTTTTCTGGTACTACAATATGGAATCGTATTCTTCACCGCAGAATTCTGTGAAATAAAAATGAAACAAATTAATAGACATCTCATCACAATGCAACAATGCCATGAGTTATTATTAGAGAAAAATAAAAAAACAAGCCATGAGCATTGTAATATTAACCCCTCTATAAGCAAGATATAATCACAAACAGTTACAATGCATAGTCCTGAAAGAAGAATCTAACCTGCAGTAACAGTTTCACTACTTGAAAATCTAACCAGATGCAAGGTTTGAGATACATATTAAAATATTAAATTATCACCATGAAAAATGAAGGGCCTCATTTGTACCTGTTAATAGTATCCCAATGGAGATGACCATGATGATGCCTGATAGTTTAAAGCTTGGTGTCTCCAACCTTCCAACATATATTTACATTTAAATGTTAGGTAAGATTATAATGTGTATTATAATGCTATATACATGAAAGTATATATATAGCTGAGAGCGTTTTTATCTGAAGTACGTCACTTGAGATCTCTCAAGAATAATATTTACTTTCCATAATACTCCCACAAATTTTCTTGGAGCAGCTCCTTAAGATTTAATTTTTTCTTTTCTCAAATAATCACATAATTTACAGAGGTAATTACAAGAAATTCACCTGAAAGCAAATGCAAACAGAAGTAGAAAAATTGGAGCAGCAGATTTACACTGAAAAGAGCAAAGGAATGCAATTAAGGTCCGGAAGGATGATTACTTCCATTAAAATAGGAAAATAAACTCAAAATGACATTTATCTCAATTAACATGAAAAGAAAATAAATCCTACTTACCATTGTAGCAAATGTGACAGAGATAAAAACTAGAGATGCATTGCTCAGGTTAACATCCATTGCTGTTCCAATAGCAGTTGGTACAACTGTAAAAGGCAAATTCCATCTGTGGCATTAGTTGATAGAAAGGTTAATATTATAATGGCAGAAATTTGCCAAAAAAAAGTGCGCTTTCAGGTGAAAGATGAGAGGAAGTAAAATTAATAGAAGTGTCACTTGACTCACTTCCAACCATCCTTTGCTAAGAAGCATGATTTTAGATACAACTTCTGGAATACAGGACAGATATAGGTACAAAATGAAAGTACAGCTACAAAGTATAAGGGATGATGAAAGACAATAATCAAAACAGTGCAAATTTTAGTTAGACTGCTGATGAGCGGATAATTTATACGCTTTTTGGCATTGTTTTTAGGTAGTTTTTAGTAAGTTTAAGCTACTTTTAGGGATGTTTTCACTAGTTTTTATGTTAAATTCACATTTCTGGACTTTACTATGAGTTTGTGTGTTTTTCTGTGATTTCAGGTAAATTCTGGCTGAAATTGAGGGATTTGAGCAAACTCTGAAGAAGGCTGACAAAAGGACTGCTGATGCTGTTGGAATCTGACCTCCCTGCACTCGAAATGGATTTTCTAGAGCTACAGAACTCCAATTGGCGCGCTCTCAACGGCATTGGAAAGTAGACATCCAGAGCTTTCCAGCAATATATAATAGTCCATAATTTATTCGAAGAATAACGACGTAACTTGGCGTTGAACGCCAAGTACACGCTGCTGTCTGGAGTTAAACGCCAGAAAAACGTCATGATCCGGAGTTAAACGCCCAAAACACGTCATAACTCAAAGTTTAACGCCAAGAAATGCCTTAGCTCGTGGAATGATCAAGCTCAGCCCAAGCATACACCAAGTGGGCCCCGGAAGTGGATTTATGCATCAATTACTTACTCATGTAAACCCTAGGAGCTAGTTCATTATAAATAGAACATTTAACTATTGTATTAGATGTCTTTTTGACCACGTCTCATCTTTGGTCTCAGTTTTGTATTATTCTTCATCTTAGGAGGCCATTGAGCATGTTTCAGGGGGCTGGCCATTCGGCCATGCCTGAACCTTTCACTTATGTATTTTCAACGGTACCCTCATTATCATTCTCACTCATGAACGCGCGTGATTGACAACCACTTCCGTTCTACCTGCAACAGAGCTTGAATGCGTATCTCTTAGATTCCCCAACAGAATCTTCGTGGTATAAGCTAGATAGATGGCGGCATTTATGAGGATCCGGAAAGTCTCACCTTGTCTGTGGTATTCCGAGTAGGACTCTATGATTGAATGACTGTGACGAGCTTCAAACTCCTGAAGGCTGGGCGTGATGACAAGCGCAAAAGAATCAAGGGATTCTATTCCAGTAGGCGCAGGAACCAACCAGTGATTAGCCGTACTGTGACAGAGTGCGTGAGCATTAGTTTTCACTGCGAGGATGGGATGTAGCCATTAGCCATGGGTGATGCCTCCAGACGATTAGCCGTGCAGTGACAGTGCATAGGATCATTTTCCCGAGAGGATTGAAAGTAGCCACCGCTGATGGTGAACCCCTATACATAGCTTGCCATGGAAAGGAGTAAGAAGGATTGAGTTGAAGCAGGAGAATAGCAGGCGTCCTTGAGCATATAGTATCTCCATTCGCTTATCTGAAATTCCCACCAATGAATCTGCATAAGTATCCTATCCCTTTTTATAATTTATTTTCTTATTTCTATTTTCAAAAACCCATAAACCAATTTAATCTGCCTAACTGAGATTTACAAGGTGACCATAGCTTGCTTCATACCAACAATCTCTGTGGGATCGACCCTTACTCACGTAAGGTTTATTACTTGGACGACCCAGTACACTTGCTGGTTAGTTGAACGGAGTTGTGAATTCAAATAAAGACAATTATTGAATAAATCCATACAAGCACAAAGAATAGTGATCACAATTTCGTCCACCAACTGCAATGATCAAGTCTTGACACTGCCAATAGATTTCAATTTACTTGAAGTGAACATTTTTAGAACCAATGTATGCTAAAGAACCATAAGTTTGTTTGTCAATATGAAATATGGATGAGACAAGTCTAGTCTCCATTAAATGGATTGGTACAAAGATGAATACCTAACAGGTTTGTTATTCTTGACAGAACTACATGTTTGTTCCTTGTAAATATAGAAAAGTATTCCATGTAACACTTCCTACGATGCTGATCCAATTTTGATAAAGCAACGGCACTAGAGCAAAGTTAGCCCCCAAGAATTTCACCTGTTCCTATCCTCTGGTGTACAATGTTTTGGAAGATATTCACAAATCGCAAGCTGATATAAATAGAACCAGAGATCCCAAATATTGTGCTAAGTGGAGCTTATATCATGTAATTACTTCACTTTTTTCAATGCCTCAAAGTTCAAAATAGTCAAATGCAACGTTCATGTGTAGATAGGTCCTTGTTCTCTCAATTTGTCAAATTTTATAGTTAGAAAAAGGGGGGAAAAAGTTAAAGAAGATAAATGAAAGAACCTGGTTTAATCTCATATCTTAAAAACTACAACTTTGGACCTCAGAATCAATGGCAAATTTATGAAAGAGGGGTTTCTATAAACTTGCTCTGCAAATCCTAGAACACTTAAGAATTAAATAATCCTAAAATATTTCAGCTTCTTGTTTTTTAACTGGTACCTCTATTTTCAAATGAATATAATATATCAAACACTGAATTTTAAAAAGAAAAAAGAAAATGAATAAATATAAAAATTATTAAGAGGAGAAAGGGATATAGAGATATACCCTCCAACGCTTGAGTCGTTGAACGGAAGCATCTTTTGTTCTGACAATATCAAAGGGATTGGAGGAGGAGCCTCCATCGTCGATGTCACCGGAGCTCCGAGGAGCTTCTATGTCGTCCTTTCCATAACTCATGCTTCTTCCAATAACTGTCGCATGAGAGATCACACTGTAAATGTTACTCTCTATCGTATTCGTTCATAGTGGCATTATCATTATCATTATTCTCCATCAACCATCACTTCAATTGCAATTAGCAAATTAAATCAATTTAACGGTGAGTAATGAAATAACGAACAGTAGTGAGCATTGACAATTAAATTAACTAGTCTTCATTGACTTACCAGTAAAATTAGAGAAGAGTAGGTTTTAACAGTGATAGTGATAGCAACATTGTCTTAATCTGTGGTACGATCTTCTTCCTTATCTTCGTCGATTGCTCTTCAACCATTCAAACAAACAAGAAACGACGAGCTTAATTAACAAAGCGTTTAAATCTCGCATTTAATTTTAAAAGAGAGATACTTTTCTAATGTAATTGGTTTTCTGAGGAATCACGGGTGGAAGTTGTAGATTCAAGGAAAGTATCCACCACGCGAAGAATATATTCCACTCTTTCTTTATTATTGTAATAGCAGTTATCATGCAAATTGAAATGAGTTTAAAATGAAGATGTAAATTAAAGGATACAATAAGAAATATCCATCAGGCCTAAAAAAAGTAACTCTCTGACTACCATTGAGTATGACTTTGACATCGACACTTTTTCAGGAATTATATAGTCTTTTGTTCCTAAATCTACAAACAAATTTATGCACACCATTAACAAGAAATGGATGCAAGGAATGCATGCACACAAAAGAATGGATGCACACCACAATGAACTCTAGCAAAACCTTGCTGAATTCCACTCAATTAACATTATCAGATACACTCTAAAGTTTATTGAACAAAATATAAAAAATTTGCCAATTCAAATGCAATGGTTATTCACATCAGTCACCATCCAACAATTAGATTTTGAATTAACTAAAAAGTAAGAAAATAAAAATCAGAGTGACAAAAAAAGAAAAACAAAGCATACTGCTGGGGATTTTCACTCGACCATAGATGGTGTAACCTTCAGCGGACCTGAAAAAAAACAAATTAGGATTAAAATCGATCCACATAACATAATTCTAAACCAGAGAGAACAAACGAAAAATTAGGGTTAAGGGACGAGAATTAGGGTTAAGAAAAACAGGGAAGGGACAGGGTTAGGGTTAGGGATAATGAAATCGGAACAGAATCACAATGGAAGGATTAGGGCTAGGGACAAGAAGGAGGCGGAGGCCTACCTGAACTAACAGCGATGAGAGAAGACGATGACAAACCTCCGGCGAGGAGAGAAGAAGCAGCGCGAGAGCAGCGGCGGAGGGAGCTCATAAGACAAGAGCACGGCTGAGAGAGCTCGTGTGACGACGAAAAGAGCAAACGCATTGAGAGCGGCGGTGGAAGGAGCTCGTGCGACGTGAGCCACGGCGGCGGCAGTGACGGCAACAGCGGAGGACGTCACATCTTCAATGGAGCTTCAGTGGAGAGAGAGAGAGAGAGAAGGCATGGGAGTAATTCACGTGAAAAAAAGTGAACTGAAGTATTCGGGAGTAAAGACTCATCTCCTTATTCTAATATATTTCCGACGGAAAATTTAAATTACAGACGGATTTTTTGTCTGTAATAATTTAATAAAATACAACGTTTTGTCTATTTAATTACAGATGGATTTTTCGTCTGTAACTATTTCTCACTGAAAAAAATTAATTTTTTCGACGGAATTATCGACGGATTCTCTTTTCCGTCTATAATTTATGCTAATCCATTTTTTTGTTTTCCAACAAAAAATCCCTCTAAAATTTCCTCTGTATTTCAGTGGGATAAAATCCGTCGGAAATATCCGTCTGTAATAACTAGTTTTCTAGTAGTGTACGTTTCTTACTTATGTTATATTATTTCGTAGTTGTAAAGGTTAGGTTCATTGGTTTAAATGAATGAGTTTTAGATGTGTGCAGGAATTAATTTAAAAGATGGGATATTATTTTGGATGTGTTACAAGTCAATCTAGTTAGCTTTGAAAAAAATTTTAACTACTATAATCAAGTGTAATTTATGCACAATAAATGAACAATTAATAAATTCGACACACTCTACAAACAAGCAAAAACACTATATATAGAATAACCAATTACATTGTATAAATTACTTACCTGATTAGTAGTCGTAGTAATAACTCTACATTAAGAACTTAAAGACGATGCTTCAAATTTATTCCTATTACACATTCCAAAATTTATAATATTACACATACAAAATTATATGTTTACACAACCTAAATCACAAGCTTGCACACCAAATAACTAATAGTCAACAAAAATCACCAATAAAAACAAATTAATTCTCAACACAAGTATGAGAATAGAACAACCAGACAGCAGTAAAATTCACATAATATTTTCTTGCAAATAACGAAAACTCACGTAAACAGATCCAAAACTCCGTGAAAAACATAAACACTTCCAAAATACAGAAATTGTACATACAAAAATAATTTAACATTGCAATATATATGAGAATCTCTTCAAGCCATTTTAATCTATTTTTAATTACAAAGAAAAAATATTATACAAAATAATAAGAAAAACAATAGTGTTAGAGAATGCGCAAAGAAAAACTCTATGAACAAAGACCCATACAAACTTTAGGTATGTTTTCGGCGCGGATGAACGGCAACACTGATGCGAACGAACGGTGACGAGGAGGAGGAAGGCAGTGACGAATGAGGGTCGAGGAAGAGGAAGACAACGTTGTGGATGAGCGCTGAGGAGGAAGAGGACGACTTCAAGGATGAGCGCCGAGGAGAAAGGTGTCGCGGATGAACAACGGTGGAAGGAGGATGATGAACTACGGACAGCGTGCGTCTCTAGGTTTATGATGTGTGGTGAATGTGACTGTTCTACTTCCTTCAAGATTTTGTATGGTATTAGTTAATAATTAGATGGTTTAAGGTTATTTTAAAATATTAATGTTAGAAACAAGAGACTAAACTTTGTGTATTATTGAGTGTATTCAAGTTGTCAATTCAAGTTGTCTAGATTGATACAATATAAAAGAATATTTATAGATACTAAGAGAATCGTAATAATAAAGACATAATCTCCTATAATAAATATTCAGATATACTAAATAATACTAATTGATCTTAATTGATCCTAATTATATTCTTCCTAATTATATTCTAACATCCCCCCTCAAACTCAAGTGACAACTTGAGTTTGAGACTTATTTAAAACAACCAAATAAAGAGAAGAAAGAAAAAAAATGCATAAACTCTCTAAAATGGGTTCAGACAAAACTGGCAGAAGAAAGCGCAGATGGAACTGCCGCTTGTCTGAAGAAAGCGCAGACGGAATTGTGTCGCTTGTCTGAAGAAAATGCAGACGAAATTGTCACTTGTCTGAAGGAAGTACAGATGGAACTGTCGAAAAAATGCAGACAAAACTGCCACAAGAGAACGCAGACGGAACTGTCACGAGAAAAACGCAGATAGAACTATTGAAAGAGAGCGAAAACTATACGATTTCTTTATAAGAATAGGTAAGCAGCGGATGAATTCGGCTCGAAAAAAATAGGCTAATCGGTGAGGTGAAAAAGTATCAAATGAGTGACATAAGAAAAAAAGAATGACATAAAAAAATGCAAAAACTATGGTGATTTTATCGCAAGGAAAACAACCTATCATTTTCAAGGAGGATACCATGGTTCTGATATCATGTTAGAAACAAGAGGCTAAACTGAAAAAAGGATTTGTGTATTATTGAGTGTATTCAAGTTGTCAATTCAAGTTGTCTAGATTGATACACTATAAAAGGATATTTATAGGCACTAAGAGAATCGTAATAATAAAGACGTAATCTCCTATACTAAATATTCAGATATACTAAATAATACTAATTGATCTTAATAATTGATCCTAATTATATTCTTCCTAATTATATTCTAACAATTAAAATCGAAATTTTGTATTTTAATTAATTTGATTTTTGGATGTGTATTTAAATTGTAATATATTAATAATTAAATATATTAAATTTGAAACAGAAATTTAAAATTTAAATTTTAGATTTCAGTTTTATTTAGTTTGTATTTTGGATGTGTATTTAATTTTAAAAATATAATAAATCTATTCATAATTTTTAGATGTATTTATTTATTTTATTAAATTATTATAATAAAAAATTGAATATTGTACAATTTTTAAAGGATACATAGTTGAATTGATTTTATATCTATTCTGATATGAAGAACACAGAAATACTAACAAAAAATATAACTTATTTTTTATTTATTTTTATTAATTTTTTATAATTATAATTTTTATTATTATATTTTTTTCAAATTTTTTGAACGAAAAAATTAAGAATAATTAGATTTCAATAATTTATTCTATTTTATCATAAAACAAAATATAAGAATATTAAATTTTGTGTCTATATCTTTTATATCTATTTTTATGATCTTCTCTTATCCTCTTTTCAGAAACAAATCTAGTAATTATCTAATAAGTTATACCCAAAAAATGAAAAAACGAAATAAAAGAAAAAGAGAAGTTAACAGATAAGTTTTTGTTCATTCTATCGCGTAAAATAGAATTTTCGAATCTTTCTAGCTCTACCAAAAGGCTTGAACAATACCCTAGCCAATTCTTCGCATATAAACACATAGAATAGTTTTCTTATTTGTCATCAACTAGAGATAAATGATTAAGAATTTCATTTAATAATGATAAAGATGAAAAAGGTTTTGATGGAATAATAAATTAATTAAATTAATAAGAGAAGTGATGCATGCGGCATTAATTAAGAAGTATGGTACGTTGAAGTGGCTAAGGTCTCTATATCTCTGACTGCACCTTACTTTCTGGTGAAGTTGCAGCACTCTTGCTTTGAGAGAGAGAGAGAGAGAGATAGTTATTAAGTGGCCAATGGTGGTCCAATAATAATCAGGGAAAGGAAGACGGAAACATAGATTAAATAAAAGACCAATCAATCATATCATTCAAAAAACAAATATAAACTACTAGTAGCAGGGTAAAACCAAGAAACCATTATATTTACTGGTTCGTTGTAGATTTCTATGATGTTTGATATGAAGTTGGTGAAGATAGGTTGCAAGTTTGAATTTGGAAAGTAGGTTGATTTAACAAAGAAGCAATGCAATGCAAGACGACAACTTCAAAAACGTTGCATCGATCTGCCCTTCGTTGACTCATCATCTTCTTTTCAAAATACATATATATTATTATTCAAAATTATATAACATATATGCGTGGTTCATATATATGATGTCACCACAAAACATGTGACACGTTATACGTACATATCACATATGATTAAAATCTGTTAGGCTTTATGCAGCTTCTTTTTTCTTTTTTTTTGGTCAGGTATCCAGGCCGTAAGAGGCCCAGAACCAAAAAAAGTTCCATGCCCAAACCCGGCTGAACTCCACAGTAGAACGCCTTTGCTTTGAGGGGGTGTTCTCCAAACTAAGAAATCAACCAATAGAAGCTGAGAGTGAGAGGAGTCGCTAACGCCTACGGCCGGTGAAGAGTTGAGAGGTTCTCTCCCCATTACCGACCAGAATAGCCCGGTCTTTTGCCGTAAGCCACGCCGAGTTGCGGTGTTAAACATGCCGCTAAGGCCCTTTAGATGGAATTCAAGTCAACAAGCTGAGATTTCTGATTCAAATGCTGGGGCAGATCTACTTGACATTATTCTCAAGCTGCAGCAACTTTCCGCTAGCAAATTCCAATCGCCTGAATGAATAGACACTGTGCTTGGCATCGAAGGTCTTCGTACTCGCCGGCAAGAACTTGATGTACCCCCCTCGGTGTAGCAGTATCCAGTCGCCCATCATTCAAGCTCTTCCTTGATGATGTAGCTTTCGACGGAGCCTTTTCTTCCGAAGCCGCAGCCGGGCCGTCTCCGTCAGCACCCTCCAGCGCTCAGCAGCTCAAGTAGCAACCTCCATAGGTTGCCGAAGCTGTAACCGCAGCTGACCCACATTCGGAACACCTAGCTTTGCGGCCGCATTACCTTGGGATGCATGCGGACCCACTGCCTCAGATCAGACACAATCTGGGATGGATTGTGACCCCTCTGGTAGAACAGGACACGAACCCTTCATGACTCTTCAATTTTATCGTTGAGAAGACTCCAATCTATTATCCAACAAGAGCAGCTACGGTCTTCGTTCGTTACAATGAAACTCACCCTTCCTTCCTTCGAAATGCTACGGATTTACCATGCCTTCCCTTACTCATCGGAACGGCGCCGTTCCCTCCCCTAGGGACACCAAAAAAACCCAAATTCAAACAAGGAAAATAATGAAACAGCAAGCTTGCTATTCCACCATCTCCCCAGAATGAAGGTGCCAAAATCCATATCCAAATTACCCTCAAACTTTCAACCTGCAAGCGAAGTAAATTTCTTTCTGGTTTAATTAATTCACAGCCAGTCCAAAATAAATTACATGCTTATGATCTGTTTGCCATTTGCACTGACATGTAGTTCTCTTTTTTCCAAAATGTTCGTGATGGTTTGTGGCTTGCACCTGAGCCAATTCCGTTGAAGAGAACCGTCGACTGTCAGTTTGGCTACTTCATGCGCTAAGACATTTTCCTCTCTAAGAACCAGGTAAATCTACAATTTGAAATATTTTGTGCTAAATCTAAAATGTCATTCAAAATAACTTGAATTTCTGCGATTGATGTCTCTGATTTTAAAACTTGGATGAGAATCAAACTGTCAGATTCAAATATAATTCTTTCCAGTTAAAAGTTTTTTGTTATTATTAGTGCTTCCCGAACCGTTAAGGCTTCCGCAGTTAAAGGCGAGGTGGGCTCTATTTTAAAGTTTGAGACTGTGAGGAAATATAATGCACGAATGTTTTTTGTTTCGGCTGAATACTGTGTTGTTCGTTTTGGACAGAAAAGACAATAGTGAACTTAACGAGAAACACGTATTCTGACCCTCGAGATTTGGATCTGGATTTAAGGCCCAACTGTGAGTCCAAAAAGTGGCCTGGCTGGTCACTAGTGTTATGATTTTGTTGGTCCAAGCCTTGTTGGACTCTGGCGAAGGATATAGACTATAGATCAGAGTACAGTTTAGTCCAAAGTGCTTTTTTTTTTTTGGTGACTAGTCCAAAGTGCTTTAATTTTAGATGGAACAATTTCATCAAATTTTTATTCTTTAAAATTTTAAGAATTAATCGCATAAGATAGATGAATTCTTTTACTGTTTTCAATCAAATTTTTAATATACATATTAGACAAATAATTCTTAAAAAAATATTTTTAGATAAATTAGTGTTCCATTTTAAAAAATAAAAAATCGATTTAAAATTATTTGGGAAATGAATTTGCATAGTTATTTGAAGTTATGAATGAATGAAATGTGTGAAAATGTGGAACTAGTGTGGGTGTATGGTGAGAAAGCAGTGTTCCATTGTGTTGGTCAAAGTCAAAGACTGAAACTATAAAGTATAAACCCACCCTGATTTATCATAACTCAATATTCTTCCCTTCCAGACACCATGGACAACCTCAACCTGGCATTAAGGTTAATATTGTCTTTCAACCTATTACTATTACTCCCATGTTGTTGTTGTTGTTGTTCAGTGGCTCCGCCACTTCCCATATTGCCCCTCCCAAACGCCTTCCAGATCCAATGGCAGCTGAGCCACATGTCCCTCTTCTTCCACTTTGGTCTCAACACCTTCACCGGACAAGAGTGGGGCTCCGGCCACGTCCACCCTTCCCTCTTCAACCCCACCAACCTCAACGCCACTCACTGGATACACCTCGCCAAACTCAACGGCTTCAACCGCGTCATCCTCACCGCCAAGCACCACGACGGTTTCTGCTTGTGGCCTTCCCAATACACTAACTACTCTGTTCGCTCCTCTCCCTGGAAGGCCGGCACCGGGGACGTCCTCGCTGACCTCTCCGCCGCCGCCAAACTTGCCGGCGTTGACCTCGGCATCTACCTCTCCCCCTGGGATCGACACGAGCACTGTTACGGTGACACCTTGCTCTACAATCAGTTCTACTTGGCCCAGATGACTGAGCTACTCACTAGGTATAATACATAATATTTGGGTTTTCGAATTCGAATTTGGTATTACAATTGATTAGTTAGTTATGTTAGTTGTATGTAGTTGTTACTTGTTAGATTCATAATAGGGTTACATTGTGTTAATCATAATATGCATTTCATGATGGGAGGTATGGAGAGATAAAAGACGTATTTTTGGATGGTGCAAAAGGAGAAGGGGAGAAGGACATGGAGTATTTCTTTCACACTTGGTTCTCTCTCATTCACCAGCTTCAGCCCGCCGCCATTATATTTTCTGATGCTGGTCCTGACACTAGGTGGGTTGGGAATGAACTTGGTCTTGGTGCCTCTACTTGTTGGTCTATTTACAACTCCACTCTTACTCCAATTGGTGGCATTTACAATGATCCTCGGTGGGTTACTTAAATTCCTACGCTTTAAGCTCTATGCTCTCAGATTGTTCAATGTTTTCTTTGTTTCTAACAGATATGCGGCCGAGGGAGATCCGGCTGGTCATGAGTGGGTACCTGCCCTCTGTGATGTTTCAATCAGACCGGGTTGGTTTTGGCATCCTTCAGAACTTCCAAAGTCTGCAATCAATCTGCTTGAAATATACTATAAGTCGGTTGGTCGAAATTGTCACTTGCTACTCAATGTGCCTCCAAACTCATCGGGTCTCATTTCACCCGAGGATATCCAAGTTCTTCAAGAGTTCACTCAACTCAGAAGATCCATATTCTCCAACAATTTTGCTATAAATGCGCTTCTTCAAGCCAGCAGCACGCGAGGAGAAGGAGGAGGAACTTGTGATTCACAGTTTAGTCCCTACAATGTTCTGAAAGAAGGCATATACACTTATTGGGCTCCAGAGGAGTATCAATTAAGGTGGATATTGTACATAGATCTTCAAGAACTAGTATCCTTTAATGTTTTGCAACTACAAGAGCCTATTCAAATGGGACAAAGAGTGAGTGAGTTTCACCTCGAGGCATTGCATCTAGATGGTGTATGGAAGAGAGTTACAAATGGCACCACAATTGGATATCAGAGGCTTTTGCTGTTTCCAAAAGTAAAATCTCAGCATTTGAAGCTTGTTATTGACAAGTCTAGAGCTGATCCACTGATATCATACTTGGGAATCTACATGGATCCAGTTACCATTTGGAGCAGCATATATGATGATACAGTCTTAACAAGCCATTTCAATGCAACTCAAGTTATTCATATTATCACACAAGACAACTCTCCCACTGCTACAATGTAAACTTGCTCAGTTATTTTTCTTGTAGTTGTATGTTACACGGAAATAGAAGAAAATTTTTTGCTCATTTATGTATGTGTGAATTGGTATCTGTTTTTCTCCCCATGTATTTTGTAGAATCTTGTAGATGACTCGTCTCTCAATAAGGAGAGCAGTAATCTGTGCAAATTGCTGTGTAATTTACTTTCATAGTATCAAGAACAAATCTTCCAAGTTCCAATGGTTATTAACTTGCACGCAATGGCCTTCAAAATTCCTAAGATAAATTTTTGTTGTTGACATGTTTATTAATAAATCAAAGAAATTAATAAGTTCACCAATATGTATAAACTAAAACTTCAGTAAGTTAAAAAATGTATTAAGTGCAAATCTCATTCTTTCACTTGTTCTATTTTAATTTGTTCATATCATAATATCCTTTTTAATTAGATTTTATTTATTTCTTCATTATTTTCTTACTAGATTGGAACTTTAAAAGGGTTGATAGAGATATTCATAGTAATTGAGGATGGAAGCAGCAGCAGAGCAAGGAGAGAGAGAAAGCAGAACACAGATGCTAACAGGCACGGTTTTAGGGATAGACCACACCGATCTCTTTTACAGAGTCTGTGCTCTTTGTGAAAGGACCCTTTCCTTTCCCTCCGGTGATGATTCTGATGCCCCAGCTTCTTCCCTCTGCAAATTCTGCCACCCGCACCCTGCTTCTGCCTCCTCTGCCTCCAAAAGACTCTTCCGAATCCTAGTATCTTCTTTTTTTTTCCCTCTTCAAAGTTCTGTTTTTTCTGTGACCCTTTGTGTTATTTACACCAAATAGTATTGAATTTTGTTGTGGGGGTGCTTTGTTTTGCAGATGTCGGTTGCGACAGAAACAAAGGTCTTCAGTGTCATATGCTTCGATAGAGTTGCCAGGGTTCTGTTCGGTTGTTCTGCAGATGACTTCTTTCACTTTGCAAAGCTCCACCCTTTTTGTGGTAATCTTCTACCCCTTTCATTTGGAAGTTGGATTATCCAAGCTCTCAATGATGTAGAGCGTGAACATAGAGTTTATACTGTGAAAGATTCCTCCTTTTTTTTTTCCCTTTTGGGTCCTGCATTCAGCTTTGAACCTGGTTTGTATCTGCAGGTGTGACTGTAAATGAGATTCTGGAGGGAGAGATGTTCACTATGACTCTAACCAAGCCCCTCAATGGCAATGCTAGACATCTAAGGCTTGCATCCGCTGTTCCTTTGAGCTCTACATTTCAGCCCATCATTCAGGTTTTAAGAGAATACTACACATCATCACATACTAGTTAGTCACAATTTATTTTGTGTAAAATTTTAAGTGAAAATCATTTTACAGTGGCATAATTAAGGTACAAGAAGGTGGGAAATAAATGTTAGTTATTTTCATTTTATGTTAGCCATGATTCATGAGAAAGAAATATTAGCTCCATTTAGTTTACTTGTTTGGATGGTGTCTCCATACTGAAAACTCTCTATTTCATTATACAGCCTTTGTGTGTGATTTTTAGTCCTCTTTTTTTAATATCTGTGCCAGTTAATGGCATGACAAAGTAAAAGAGAAAAGAAAAAGATCATTCACTGAGGATCATGGCATCATGCTGAACTAACATATTTATTCAAAGATTTATTTCTAAATTAATAAAATCAAATACAGATTTGTGCACAATTTCAGGGATAGTAGTAGAAGCTAGACAATCCCAAATATTATGCATGGAGCCATGCCCACAAGTTAATATGATCACAAGCTATGCCTTGTTATTTTTGCTTTGAGTCCATCATTTAGGAGAGACATTAGCCCCACCATTTTTCGGTGTTAGTTTCCCTTGCATCCAGTTTGTTAGCATCTGAAGTGCAGCTTTTGGTTGATCCATGGGAACCATGTGCCCAGCTTCGTTCACCTGTTTTTTCACAAAATAAAGTTATCAAAAGTGGATATAACAATGTCAACTCAAGAACACACCCTTGAACACAAACCTTGAGGAACGCAAGAGGTCCATGGCTTTTAAGAGTCCCTGCTGCTGCGCCATCTACCAAAAATGGGACAGTAGAAGCTGCTTCAAACTCCTTTTGACCTGACCACTCCATTGCATGAACCCACCTTGAATTCCCTGAGCAATGAGAAACAAAAGCATTAAGAATGCTGATCATTGCACTTCTTTTTTTGTCCTTCCGACACAAACAACTTTAGCTTCAAATTAATTGAGTTGGCTGCAAAAAGCTTACCAAGCCAATTGCATATGAGATCTTCTTCTCCAGCATATACAAGAACCTGGATTCCATCCTCAAGAAGAGCCGGGATTCCAACTTCGAGATTTCTCATCCAGTCCTGCATCATAGCATCATAGACTATGCTACTGCACGAAACAAAGTCCAAGTCCCCAACACCTAAAGCATCCCTAACTGTCTTCTCGTTTAAGAATGTCTCTACATTGGAGAAGTCATAACACAGATTTCCCTCGCATTTCTTTCTAATGTCATAGTACTGCAGTTTCAATAGTAGAAGAATTCATAAGTGAAACTATGGTAGTCAGGTAGGATTTTTTAGGCAAATAATTAGATTGGTAAGAAAAGTGTACTATGTTCTCTTATGATACCATACATTAATGTCGCCGGCGATGGACATTATCCGACTGAATATGGCATTGCATTTATATAATGAAGTCATACATGCATCTCCACCATCAGTACCTGACAAATACAATATAATTTAAGGGTGTCAAACAAGTAAAATTACATATTGTTTGAGCAATAAGCTGGTAAGTTTTCTCCCATTGTGTTTTTCTTTTCTAAGATCATTCATCATGGGGCTAAAAAATTTAATTTGTAACCTAACATAACATACCACAGCTTTTTATGGCATCTTTGCATGATGGGATCAACTTGCTGATACTATCATAATCAGACTTTTTAATCAGTCCTCTGTCTAATGCATAGTCTGTGTATGCTTGGTACTGAATTTCTGGATTGGTCAAACCATTACCAATAGCAAAACCCTGTTTATGAAATTGATCAAGAGAATCAGTATTATTATTATCAAGTAAAGGCAATTAACAAACCTTGTAATGTACATATATAATGAGAGAGTTTTGAGACCTTGAGATTGATTATTATTCCTTCCTTTGCTTTGTTGCCTTGGTGAACCCTTGATGCAAGAGCTGGAATGTAGTGTCCAGCATATGACTCTCCAGTGATGTAGAAATCATTCTTGACAAATTGGGGGTGCTCCTTGAAAAATGCCTGTCATTGATGCAGAATTGGAGTGTACATGTTATTTTTATCACCATGCATTTTCACTTTATGAATTGTTTTGTTTAGTCACAATTATGGAATGGACTTTACCTGCAAGAAATCATAGAGATCATTGCTAACACCTGCTTCATCATGGCGGATGTCATCATCATCAGAAGTATAACTAAAGCCTGTCCCAATAGGCTGGTCTACAAAAAGAATATTTGATGCCTACAAATCAAAAGTAAACATTGATGCCAACCATAACCAATAAAGCTAATGTAACAGTTTGATTCTCTGAGATAGGTGCTAGCCGTAGCCCCATGTGTGAATGTGCTGAGAGATATAAATTATGACATTACTTTTTGTTAACTATTCTCAAAAGCGAGGCATTTGCATGGAATGAAGATGTTAAAGTAATATTTTGAGAGAAAATGCAGGAGAAAATTTATAGGCACCTTGTCCCAGCCAAATTCATTCCAAACAAGAGACAAGTTCTTTGTGATTTGGAAAGGACCATTCTCATAAAATAAAGCAAGCTCACTGCTGCACCCTGGTCCTCCGGTCAACCATATGACAACAGGGTCTTCCTTCTTATTGCGAGATTCGAAGAAAAAGTAGAACATCCTGCACCATTGATTTGAAGAGAGTTTTCCATGCAGTTAGGACCACAGCTTAGTGCCTTAATATATGTATATTTTGGCTAAAAAATAAGTTTGAGTTTCTTAATATGCAAGAAAACAGGCAAGCATTGTTTATAAGCCTAAACCAGTACAAATCATGTGATGATAAATAAATATTTGAGCCTTAATCATTTAAAGAATCTTTACAACTCATGAAACAGCTTGAGTTATATGAGAAAGTGGCAAGAAATTTAACTTTGTTAACCAAAATATCCAACTTCTTGGCAGTTATTTCTCTCAATAACTGCATAGAACTGTTACAGAGATTTCTTTGACATGAAGCTAGCAGAGAATTTGATAAGTAAATAACTAAATAGGAACTTCAAATTGCATAGCAGGGTTCATATGTATGTTTAGTTTCCTTACCTTGCCGCTTTGGAACGAGGAAGGCGATAGTACCCTGCATGGTGAGCAAGATCTTGAACAGATGTACCAGAAGAAGAAGAAGCAAGATTGTAAGGGAATGTGAGCTTCTTCTTCACAATCTTTCCAGGGACAAGATGAGTGTTACTCTCTATTCTGTTAATGGAGCCTTTAGGGAATAGGTTAAGGCCTCTGATGAGGCTCTCGGCCGTGAAAGAGTCGCCTGAGGGGCAAGTTGTAGTTTGAGTTGGAGAGGAGAATGAAGGTGAAATGAAGAGGAAGATGGTGGAGAGTGAGAAGAACAACATAGAAGATGATGCCATGATGTTTGTTTTGGAATGAGTAGAAATAAATATGAATGGCATCTCAATTTATAGTTATTAGTCTCAAAAGTGTTTGAGTATGGGAGGGTTAACAGTTGCCACTACGCACTTTATTTTCATCTTAATATTTAATTATACTTAACAAGATATATTCAAGCTAAGCAACTTCAAATAATTGAATTCTTGGAGGTGTGTAATCAAAATGCCTTCATATTCCTTCATTTACGTGTACTCACTTACATAATAAATACTCACGTTTAAGTTAATTGTGTCTCTGTCTCTCTGATAACACTACTACAAGACGATTATTTATATGAATTTGTCTTCATGTAAAAATAATGTATAAAAATTTAAAAATTATAAAATAATTTGATATATTTAATTAAATTATTTAAAAACATATTCATGTGAATAATCATCTTAAATTCTTAATAAAGGAAAGTGTATAATTTCATTACTAAACTGTAACAGAGGGATGGCAATTGGCAACTCAGTTAGCATGCCTTGCAAGGGTGGATTCCTCCATATATAAACGTTACTATATCATGAATAATGCTTTATTTTGAGATCGTGAGATACTGAGATGCTCTTGCTTAATCGTCAATTCTTAGTTTTATTTTTTATTAAAATATGTATATCCATATATATGGTATTAAGTATGCTAGCTACTACGTTTTGTTAATTATTCCGTTTACGATTTTCATTTGAATAAACAATAGCTAAAAATTAAAATAGACAAAGTAACAAATATTTCACCTTATCAACAAAATTTAATCCAAAAGATATATAAAACCATCATGTTTATATATATGCAATTACTATCTATTTATATATATGCATGTTACTACTTTTTATATTTTAATTCGTTTTTTTCCCAGCATGGCACATGCATATATGTTGGCATGGGCTGTTCTATAATTGTGAAGCTATGTAGAAAAGGAGGTTAAGAAAGTGTTGCGTGTAAGATATAATAGTGATGCCTTAAATAAATGGTCACGCAATTTTGACAAAATATACATCATAGATAAACGAGTATCATATCATATCATATCATATCATATCATATCATATATATTAGTGTGTCCCACTTTTTAGCCCATATAATATTATAACATGAGATTGGTTAGTTTTCAGTTGAAGGTAGGTGTACAACTTATAACTGAAAGTGGCGTATACGTCCACCAATAATGCCTTAAACTCAGAATCAAAGTTGAGGATCCAATCCATGACCCCGTGACACTTGCATTTGCATATATGTGTGTGTGCGCATTAAATCCTAATATTTTCTTTTTGCCACTTTTGAGAAAAAGGAACTTGTCTTCTTCCTCATTCATAAAACCTCAATGATGATACGTCATTTTAGTTTCATCAACAACTTCATTATATACGAGTCACGATTTAATTCTGTTACTAATTTGCCACTTTATGTGCACGCATATAAGATATGAGATGCCATCATATTCATTCCCATTTCTTTATCATCTTTTGCGCTTTGAGCAATGACGCACATGAAAATAACCACATAACGAAATCATATATGTTCCGATGAATTAATGACTACATAAATGTACATATAGTAACAAGAATTGGTCTCACTTATATATGCTTCTACCACACAGCATCGCTTATGGTTATTCCTCATGCATGCAAAAAATCCTCTCATAACTCGCTAAGATTTCTGTTCATATATATAAATTTAATTTTTGATACTCAGTAAAATAATTTTATACAGAAAACTAATTATATATTGTCACATTAATAAAATTATTAAATTCTTAAATTTATTACTTAAAAAAAAATTAAACATATAAATTTAATTGGACGACACTATGTATTAAAGTTAAATTATCTCTCAAATTTTTTTTTTTGGTTTTCTAAGATATTCCGCAACTCAGGTCAATGATTAATCTACAGCAGTACTAAACTCCATTTAAAGATTTGCTGTAATGAATTACTACATGCACAAGACATGATTAGAATCCAAATTATCTCTTAATATATATATATAGAGGTATTTAAACGGGGCCTAAAAGGCCAGCAGAATATTACATATATATTTTTTTCATTTGTTTGGGTCTGGGGAAATGGACCAAGATGTGTATGAAAGTTTTCTTGGGCTTCCTGTCATAACCAGTTTTTTGGGTAAAAGATGTTGTCTTACCAATAAATGATTTGAAGCCCAAAAGAAACTTGAATTTGGGTTATTGATGATTGATATATATATTCACGTCCCTCTTCCAAACCTGATTTGTGTTGACGTAAAGTCAATGCCTTCTAAGGCCCACAGGAAAAAAAGTCAATGTCTTGATGAAGCATTCGTTATTCCTTTGCACTTAATCTTATCTTATCTTTTCAGTTTTTCTTAATTAAGTTAAAACCTACACACTCATGTATAATATTTCATTAGAAAAACAAGTATGTTCGCATTTCATTTAATAAAATGAATGTTATCGTGATTACCTAATGATATATAATATGGAATCAAAAAGGAAATATATTATTATAAGGCAAATGGTCCTCTTTTGGCCATTGTCGGCAAGGCAAGGGAGGGCTTATATATACAAAGCGCCATTATCATTTATATAGGTCCTTTGCATGAGACACGCCTTTTTATAAAATAAAATGTAGGGTTGGTTCTTTACTTCTTTTATTTATTTATTGTTTTCAATTCTTGCTTGGAATTTGTAAGTTGTCACTACTAATCTACTATACTACCTTGAGATCTTAATTAATGGAGATGATATTGTTATTATTTATGAATTTATAGGTTTAATTTAAGGTGAAGATATAGTTATTTTCATAAATAAATTTATCTATATTATTGTGGGGATAAATATCACATTATAATTTATAATTTTTTAGTAATATATAATAATAATATTTATTTATTTTTATTAAATTATTGAATTTGATTCTACAATAATTTTTTACTCAAGTTTTAGTATTTAATAATTAATTTAAAAATTTTATATTAGATGTCTATTAGAATAATTAATTCTCAATTTAAATAAGATTGATGTTTTTTTAATAAAAATCGGCTTAAAAGAGTATAATTTTTTTTAAAATTAGTTTTAGTTTTTTCCGTAATAATTACATTAATTGAAAGAATTTTCTCAACTATGAATATAGTAAAAGTTAGCTTCTATTATATGGGAAATAAATTTTTAAATAATTATATATATAGGGTAAAGTATACTTTTTGTCCCTAAAATTTGGCAAAAATTTAAAAAATATCCCTAAGTTTTATTTTATTTTAGTTTTGTCCAAAAAATTTTCGATTTGCATCAAATATACCATTGATAGCTAAATTTTCAAAAAAATTTAAGACCAATCTAACAATAATGCATGAAAATTATGCTTGATTTGCTTGTATTGAGGGTTGTTCTTATGAAATTGTTGTTAAATTGGTCTTAAATTTTTTGAAAAATTAGACGTTAGGGGTATATTTGATGTAAATCGAAAACTTTTGGAACAAAATTGAAACAAAATAAAACTTAAGGGTATTTTTGAAATTTTTGTCAAACTTTAGGGACAAAAAATATACTTTATATATATATATATAAAGAGATATATTTCGATTCTATTGTTAAGAAAAAAATTATTCAATTTTTTTAAAAAATATAAAAGCTAAAAAATATAATTTTAAATTATATATTATTATTTAAATTATTATTTTAGCATTTTAATTTATAAATTAGATATTTTAAAAATTAATCATATTTTACGATAATAAAATATAATTATAACAATAATCATGCTATATGTACATAAAAAATAACCGTCCATATAAAATTAATGTAAAATATTTAATTAAATTATAATCTAATAATTTTCAATTATCAACTCCACATAAAAATAAATATTTATAAGTTTATATTTTTAAACTTTTAAGATAGTTTGATTATGGACATAATTTATAATATGACTATGCTACATGTATGTACACTAAAATCAGCCAACAAAGTCAGGCATAAGTATGAAATACATATTGAAATATAAATCACCTATAAAAAATAAATTAAACCACACATGTATTTATACACAAATATATTGGTGATTGATTTTTGTGTACAAATAACATTTTTATTTATAACATATGAACAAATGGTTATGTCAAGGATCAAGATCAAGAAGCTACAGATTTTGGTTAACTATGTGTAGTTGAGTCAATAACTGAAATTCTGAAAATTCTGTTACAAAATTCAGTTACACAATATGTCTTTATAAATAACAATACCTTGTACATCAAAAAGGGAATTCAATACATGATAGTTCATTCTGATTTTCTCTCAATTCACTTCTTCTCTGTTCTTCTCTCTGCATTCTACAATTTCATTTTCTGCATCATCAACTTTACTACTCTTATTAGAAACCTTTTCATGGTATCCAAAGCCTAATGGTTGACACCATGACTATGATCCTTTCTAACGCTTCCAACTCAAAATATTGTTTACCAGTTATCTCTGATAAGTTCAACAGCAACAACTTCCTAACGTGGAAACAAACTGCAATTATCATAGTGGAAAGCCAAAATCTTGAAAGCCACTTTAAGAAGGAGAACATCCCAGCTCAAATGGTGGATTCTGGAGACCCAACAAAGCCAACAAAGACTGAATCAAAAACCTTCAAAGAATGAAAACTCCAAGACAAATCTCTTATGACCTGGCTATTGGCATCTATGGATACAACCTTCAAAAACAAGATTGTGTACTGTAAATTCTTCTATGAGAGGTGGGATAGTATTCTTGAATTCTTTACAGCATCATCAAGGGCAAGAATTCAGAATCTTCGATCACAATTAAAGTCTGTAAGACTCACTACTACCACTATTGAATATCTTACAAAAATTAGACAATTAGTAGATTCATTAATTGTCTTAGAGGCACCATTTTCTGAAGATGAATATATTCAAACCATTCTTGATGGAGTCACTGAAGAATATCAAGGCTTCATTGGCATTGTCATGACAAAAATGGGCAAGTTTACAGTAGTTAAAACAGAATCATATCTAGTAGCATATGAAGACATGCTAAATCAATTCAAGAAACCTATAATCCTTTAGCCAATTTATCTCAATCTTCTATCCCTTTGGATCAGAATTTTCAAAAAAATTATAATCCTTCTAGAGGCAGAAGAAGAGGAGGAAGATTCATGAGAGGTGGCATATTTACCAACTCAAGTCGCTTGTTTTGTCAGATCTGTAATCGTCTCGGACATGCTGCTTAGAGTTGTTATTACAGATTTGACCAGCAATTTGAGTCACCTAATGCAACATTTTCAACTCAATCATATCACCTTTCATCTCCTCCACCATCCTTTTATCAACCTAGGGCATTCTTGGAAGCACCACCATCATCATCATCCTTACAAAATACAGTTTGGTATCCTGACTCTGGAGCTAGTTAGCATGTGAGTTGTGACAGCTGAACCTAATGACCTTCTTCAAGCGGCTGAGAATCAGATTGGGTCAGATCAGTTGTATATAGGTAATGGTCAAGGTATCAAGATTTCTAACTCTAATTCTTCTACTCTTTATGATTTAAATACTGCTCTTTCTTTCAAATTAACTAATCTATTACTTGTGCCTCAAATAACCCAAAATCTCTTGAGCGTTTCTAAATTTGCAGCTGATAACTCGGTCTTTTTTTAGTTTTGGCCTCACCACTGCTTTGTTCGTGATTAGGCTACCAGAAATCATCTACTCCAAGGGATAGCTAAGAATAGAATTTATGTGTTTTTCAATCTGTTTGTACAAAAAACTCTTTTTTCAACCCCAAATTGTGTAAAGCAACAAACTGCATTAACTGCTACTTCAATTCTCAATAATTCTGTAGATACATGACATAAGAGACTTGGTCATCCCTGTTCTATGAAAACTATCTCACATAATCTGAATAAAAATCAAATTTTACATTCAAAATGCTCTACTCCTATATCTATTTGTGAATTCTGTTCTATAACAAAATTACATCAATTACCTTTTCCAAATTCTCAATCTATGTATGTGCATCCCTTAGAACTTGTCTACATAGATATTTGGGGACTAGCTCCTATAATTTCTAAGAATGGTTTTAGATATTATATTAGTTTTGTAGATGCTTATAGTAGATACACTTCTCTTTCTCTTCTGGTTAATAAATCTAAAGCCTTAGCAGCTTTTAAGCAATATAAAACTATTTTGAAAAGACAAACTGGATATTAGCTTAAAGCTATACAAAGTGATTATAGTCTTAAATTTTTGTCTAATTCCTTCAAGACTTATTTGACTGAGAAGGGAATTATTCATAGACTTTCATGTCCTTATACACATCAACAACAAGGGACAGTAGAAAGAAAACATCGACATCTTACAGAAGTTGGTCTATCATTTCTTGCCACAACTGCTCTTCCATTACAGTTCTTGGATTATGCATTCCAAACTGCTGCTTATTTCATTAATAGACTTCCCACTCCTGTTCTCAATCAATTAACTCCCTTGGAGAAACCCTTTCATCAGCAACCAGATTACACTTTTCTCAAAGTATTTGGCTGTGCTTGCTATCCTCTCTTGAGGCTTTACAACAAACATAAATTTGATTACAAGTCTCATTTATGTTTATTCTTAGGCTATGATTTTAGCCACAAAGGCTATAAGTGTCTTTCTCCATCATGTAAATTATATATATATCAAGAAATATTGTTTTTGATAAAACAAGATTCTCATACTCTTTCCATTTTACTTCAAAACATTCTTCTATTTCAGACTCCATGCCTTTCTTACCTACACCACAAGTTATCCCTGGACCACCATCACCAATTCAGTCACACACACCTCCTTTAGAAACACCAATTTCTCCCCCCATCTCCTCCCCTCCCTCTTCAAATCTGCCTCACTCAGCTTCAAATCTTACATCAGTAAATCATGACCTTCAATCTCCCACAATGCCTACTGGCCAAATTCTAACTTCAGATATGAAAATAGTGTTACCTCTTTAGCCACCCATTATCTCTTCTTCTTCACCACAAGTATCACCACCTCTTCCTCCACCACCATCCAACATTCACCCAACGAAAATCAGATCTAAATCTGAAATCTCTAAACCTCGAGTCTTTTCTAATATCACTTCCTCATTGCATAGTGATTCACAGTTTTTACATCATATATCAAAAACAGCTTCAGAAGCATTAAAACATGATTCAGAGTTTCTACATCACATACCAAAAATAGCTTCAGAAGCATTAAAACATGTTCATTGAAAACAGGCAATGCAAACTGAGTATTCTGCACTTTTAAAATGCCAAACATGGGATCTAATCTTCCCACCACCTAGTGCTGTCATTATAGGCAGCAAATGGGTCTTTGCATTGAAAAAGAACCCTCAAGACCAAGCCATTAGATATAAAGCTAGACTTGTGGCCATAGGATTTTATCAAAGAGAGGGTGTGGACTTTGAGCAAACTTTTAGTCCTGTGATTAAACCTGAAACTATTCGAATTGTGCTCTCAATTGCCTTATCTCGAGGCTGACAATTGAGACAATTTGATTTTGACAATACATTTTTCAATGGTGATTTATATGAAACGGTTTATATGCAACAACCTCCAGGATTTTGTAACACTAACCCTTTTCTTGTTTGTAGATTACGAAAAGTTATTTATGGACTCAAACAAGCTCCTAGAGCTTGGTTTCTAACCTTATCTGCCACATTAAAGAAGTTTGGTTTTATTAGTACTCGTTCAGATCCTTCTTTATTCATAGGACATACTAATACATCTGTAACTCTATTATGTGCATATGTTGATGACATTCTATTAACTAGAGATAACCTCTCTGAATTACAATTATTGATTCAGCAGCTTCACTCTATTTTCTCTCTTAAAGACCTTGGCAAATTCAGTTTTTTTTCTTGGCTTAGAAGCCAATTATGTGAATGATTCTCAAATTTTACTGCATCAAAAGAAATATATCACTGACTTACTTGATAGAACCAAAATGACTATGACTAATTCAGTCCCAACTCCTATGGTTGCTTCTTCAAAATTGTCAGCTAATGATTCCTCTCATTTTGGAGATCCAAAATTATTTCGTTCTATTGCAGGGCCCTCCAATATCTCACACTTACTAGGTCAGACCTCACATTTACTGTTAGCAAGATTTGTCAGTATATGCACAATCCCACTGTCAATCATTAGAAAGCACTCAAAAGGATACTTAGATATATTAAAGGAAGTATGGATCAAGGTCTCTTATTTACAGCCTGTCCTAACTTTCGATTATTTGCTTTTTCAGATGCTGATTGGGGAGCAGATGCTGATGATAGAAAAATTGTTACTAGATATTGTATCTACCTAGGAACAAACTTGATTGCATGGAAAAGTAACGAGCAACGTGCCGTTAGCCGATCAAGCACAGAAGCTGGGTTTTGTGCAATTGCTGCAGCTCAATCTGAAGTCATTTGGACACAAAATCTGCTTCATGAGTTACATCGCTCTCTCACCATAGCTCCTACTCTCTACTGTGACAACCAAAGTGCTTGCCTTCTTGCTGGAAATCCAATTTTACACAGCAAATCTAAGCATTTCGAGCTAGATCTTCACTTTGTGAGGGACCAAGTTACACATAAGAAACTAGTTGTCACTAATATTCCATCCTCAGATCAGGTGGCCGACATATTTACCAAGCCACTATCGATGACTCTCTTTTCCAAATTTTGTGGCAAACTTCGTGTTTGTTCATCCCTACACTCAGTTTGAGGGGACTGTCAAGGATCAAGATCAAGAAACTACAGATTTTGGTTAACTATGTGTAATTGAGTCAATAATTGAAATTCTGAAAATTTTATTACAAAATTCAGTTACACAATATGTCTTTATAAATAACAATGCCTTGTACAGAAAAAAGAGAGTTCAATACATGATAGTTCATTCTGATTTTTTCTCAATTCACTTTTTTTTTCTGTTCTTCTTTCTGCATTCTACAATTTCATTTTCTGCATCATAAAATTTACCACGGTTATTAGAAACTTTTTCAGGTTAAAATTAAATTAAAGTTGATATATTCTTAAAACACTCAATTTATATAATAAAAATTTCACAATTGATGATCTACTAATAATAGCTTGTTGAAAGCTAATATAAAAATCATTCAAATGTGTGTGTCATATAACTTAATAGGGTTTAGTTCTGTTTTTTACCCGGCCACTCAAGAATAGGGTTCAAATTCCAAATATATAGATATAGCAATTACAGTAAATCTGAACTTTCATTTTAGCATACACTACAACTTGTCTTCCCTGAAAGGAATGAAAGGATATCTTACTAATAGGGGTAAAGATTAAGCACTATTAGCTGTTTGGGCTTAGTTATCCAATAATAGGCCTAAACACTTTAATTATTTGGGTCATATCAAAATCAAAATGTCAATTCACTTTTAATGCAAGTTTTCTCTTGCACGACTTAAATTGTGGATCGTGGTTAAGTAGGAACACCATTTGTGCTGGTTTCTGTGCTTATAATTAACAAGCCAATTAATCATAATCGTGAGTGACTATAGTATTTAGGATAGGTTCATCAGATGTGAAGATATATATGTAGTACAAAAAATTAACAATGATATATATATAAAGATAAGGTGAAAGCAATGTATCTGGCAAGCAACTTTCTGATTTGAAGTTTTGATAGAAAACTTTATTAAAACTTCAAAGTGATATATATTCATTCATAGTGATAGTGAAAGTAATCAATAAAAGCATACTCATCTATATTGGATGCTATTTTCTGTAACAAAAAATGAAACTAGCAAAATTATTATTCATTTATTTGAAATAGAAAAAAAATTAATTGCTTCAAATAAGATGTGAAACTACTTATTAACCTATATTAAGATGAAGATAACCCGGTTGTCACATCACAATCCTCATCTGCAATTCTGCATTTCAATGAAGGGTGTTCGGATCCATTGGAATTTATTATTAAAAAACCCAAGTAATGCAAGTTATGTAGAAACGTAAGCCTTGTTTCAACATTATTTGTATTTGTTGTCCTTATATACAATCAGAAATATAAAGATATATTCCTTATCTATTTGTCCATATGGAAAAATTGGAGGGATGATAAGATTATGGCAATGACTCGATTGGATAAAGCATCTATATTTATATACGGTTAAAGGGTAGCATATATTGATTGGTGCAATGCAAGTTGATGATATGATTCTATTGCGCTATAATCGTCATAGATACATAATAATTGGTGGATATATAATTATATTCTAATCTATTGGAAGTTGGGTTCAAGACTTTTGGTATAATGATGTATTATATTTGGGGGACCCGTGAAGATAGTTTTTCTTCTTGTTGCAAAAAATGGGAATTTAAATAATCTTGTTTTCATATTTTAATTAGTTGATTAAATAAATTAAAATGCGAAAATCATGGCATACCCTTTGGTATCGATTTTGGATATAATTATAAGATAACTACTAACAAGACGTGGACATATATTGCGTATTATGATAAACAATTTGATTAAATATATTAAATTATCATGGTATATTATTGTTGAGAAGTTCGAACTTGAATTTATTATAGGTTTGGAAAAGGAGAATAAAATTGAAGTTTCCCTTGTAAAGGATAGTGTGTGAAAACCTGAGTTTTTGATAGGGTATGGACTATGATTCATTTCAAACCACAAGATGGTTTACAATGAGATGATGACTTAGCAAGAAAGTAACTATCAACTAGCAATTCAACTAACAAAATAACTACTTTACTTTCTTGACATACAAGGGATAAACCAAAATAACTATTTATATTCATGTACGGTTAAAATTTAATTAGCACGCTTTTTAGTAAATCAAGTCTTTTTAGATTTTAATCTCATTTCCGTTAGATGATGCAATATAAAGAATACAATGTTTTTGTTTAAATGATGATGGTACTTTTTGAAAGAATTATCCGTTATAAAAAAAATGATGTATTCTATTAATAATTTAAATTTTAATGAGATATTATCTACTTATATATTACATTAGGAGAACTATGGAAAGCTATTTATGAGAGATAAGATAATTAGTAGAATGTTTATAGAGTTAGGAGGAGAGAACTCAGATTCTAGGAGTATACATGATTACAATGTGGTTATTAGAAAAAGAATTTTGCTGGAGAGACAATGAGATATATATAGAATGGTTACAATGAGTTATTTATTTGTTTTAATATAAATTTAAAAAAATAAATTAATCCTCATCATTTACCGTAATTTCAAATGGTCTGTTCAGTTCAATTTACTCTACCACCAATTTATCCCTAATTCCAATTGCTCTCACGGTTACCCTCCCCCCTCCTAAAAAAAATTCTTTCTGTTCGCTTCACAGAACCCGCACGCAGTCCCGCCGTGTGCGTTGGAACCTACATCCGCACCTGGCAGACCCGCATCGCCCAACCTTCTTCGCGAGCATCCTCCCTCATTGGTCGCAACTCCTTTGCACCATCGCCGCTGCACATCTCAGCGTGACTGCAGCATTGCCTCCGCGTGCAACTCCTCCGACCCGAACTGCAGCCCAATTTCCGCGCGCCTACCTTCTCGCGGGAAGGAACTGCTTTGCACCAAACGTGGTTAAACATCCGACCGTGACCTGGTTGAATCATCGTGGCAGACGCGAACTGCAGCACTGAACTTTCTCGTGCCCAAAAATCAATCATCCACGCGTACAGTAATTGTGAACATCTAGTTATATGTAGACAAGATCATTCGACGTTTGTGTGTAAAGATAATCATATAATTCATTTTGTTTAATAAATTAACCATCCAAATACATACTGAAATGAACATCTAGTTGCTGGTTGGAGTCGCTGCGATGGTGCGGTACGGCGAGAACAACTCACACGATCGAAAAGTAATGGTGGAGGGTAACCTCTGCGCATGGCGGTCTTACGGCAGAGAGAAAAGTACTAGTTGGAGTCGTTGCATTGTGCGGTGCGGCGAGAACAACGCACACAACTGGAAGGTAATGGTGGAGGTGACCTCTGCGCACGGCGGAGAGAACCGATGAGAAAGGGAGAAAAAGGGTAAGACCGTATAGAGAGAGGATCTGTGTGTTGGTGTAACTGATTGTAATCCTAATTTGTTTCAAAATTAAAATTAGAAACTATTCAAAATTAATCAATTGACTATGATTTGATTTTAGTTGCAATTTAACTCTCATTGTATATATTGTACAATACATATATTGGCTCCTCGTACTTTGTCTTAGAAAAATAGCTTTCCATGATTTTTTGGTTTCAAACAAAAAAGATATGCGATAGAAGATTATGGATTCTGGGATGGACTATAGTGAATATGAAACTTTTATTGGAGGATAAATCTTTACCAATGAGAGTTGAAACTTCTCAACGAACTTCATAACATGTTAAGGCCAGTTAAACTAACAACTGGTAGAGAGGATAAAGTGGTGATAACGTTTGATAAAAAAAAAGATGTTTTTTTACTAACTCTTTTCTACAAATTTTTGCAGAAAAAAATTATGCCGAAAGACATAACAAGTTACAGTTATACTAGAGCAATTTGAAAAAAATTGGTTCCTCCATAAATTGAATTGTTTGCATGGCTTATTCGATGGACAGTGTGAACACTATAGAGAGATTGAGTAGACTAAGAATTATTAGTCATAATAATAATATTTGTGTTTTGTGTAAGAAGGATATTAAATTTATTCATCACTTATTTCCTTGTCTGTGAGTTTACCTAGTAGGTTTGGTGTGAATAGATGATGTACTTTGGTAGAGCATAGGCCATTTTGTGTAGCATCAAATAACACTTTGAATAGATGATGTACTTTGGTTGATTGGATTTTTTGTGGTAACTTGGAATATTTGAAAAGAATATTTAGGAACAAAGAGACAGGTGTTGGCGTCTTTATCAACAGATCCTATTCAAGCTACAAAAAGTGGTATGGTGTTGATCCATTTCGTTGTTAATGGTAACCAAGTTGCGTTAGTCTAGTGGTTAACTCATTAGGTCGCTTAAGTAAGTATTGGAAGTTTGAATTCTGCCTTGTGCATGCTGTAATCTATTAGCCAGCAACAAACTCTTAAATAAAATTTAAATTCGCGACCGATTAAAGAGTTGGGAGATACAGTAAACAAAATTGATTTACTATTTTCATAGATTTTTATTTTTTATTTATATTTATGTGCTCTATTTTCCTATGTTGAACTTTTAATTGGCAAACTTTCAATAAGTCAAGGCTTTCCAATCTTGTTTTCGCAATTATTATTTGAAGGTTATGGAAAAATAAGTGATTAGGGGTGGCAAACGGGCCTAAATCTGTCGAGCCGACCCGCGTAACCGCCAAAAAAGGCGGACGGGGCTGAAAAATTGGGACCGCCAAATAGTAAAAGTCCACCTAACCCGCACCGCTTAAACGGCGGGCTTTGGCGGGGTGGGGCGGGCTTCCCCCCCGAGCTTAGTATTTTTTTAGCAAGGGGTATTTTTACAATTTTTTTTTGCCAACCCAACTTACAAGAGAATGAAGATGAAAATTGAGTGTTTTGGATTATATTTATTTTTTTTAGAGACAATATTTATAATTATGTTTTGGATTATGTTTATTTTGTTTTAGGAACAATATTTATAATTATGTTTTGGATGAAAACTTGGTTTATAATTATATTTATTAGATATTTACAATTACAAAGACTTTAATGTTTGTGAATATCAAAATTATAATTTATTTATATTTTTAGAAATTATAATAGTTAAAAGTAAAAAATAGGAGAGATTTTTTATGCCTTTATATATATTATTTAATAGTTAAAAATAAAAAAGATATTTAACAGGCTTAACCCGCCAACCCGCCAGCCACCGTTAGACGGGACGGATTAGAATTCTAAAACCGCCTCACTAGGCGGGGCGGGGCGGACTTCCCCACTTGCCACCCTATAAGCGATTATCATCAGTATAATAATTATGTATAAATAATTAAAAATAAAAGATCCATGCTATGTCATCAATATACTTTATATTTATCATCTACACAAAATGTTGTGTTAGTCCATACTTCATCTAACATTAAACTAAATACAAATTTCATTTAAAATTAGATCAACATTTAATGTGTGTATATTATATAGACAAGCATAAAAAACACTAGAGTTCAGCATAATAACGAACGCAAAGAAGTATAGTCTTTATTTTAGGTTGAAGCTACTATAAAATGAAGAAATTAGTAAAATAAAAATAAAAATAAAAAATATAATTACTTTTAAATTAAGATAATAAAATTCATACATAATAAAAATTATATATTTAATGATAAAAAAGAGAAAATGATTTTCCTAATATGGTAAAAAAATTTGAGTAGAAAGGTCATGTGAGAGCCATTCCCCACATTGTTTCAGGGTTGGGATGATTTAGAACACATTCCACATGGTCCCATAATTATTTACATGACATGATTCCATAGATTAGGAATTCCCATAATATCACTATTTTGATTTTGATGGTACATTAACTTTTCCAGAGAATGATACCGCACTAAATCTCATACCATTTCTTGTAGGGCATAGGCACCCCCCAACAATAACCCAACAAACACGTTCGTCCAATTCTTGTGCCATGCATAGTCCTTAACGGGGTTCCCACATTACAAGAATCTAGTTTCATAACTTATGATTGCCGACTAATTAAATCAGATTTAGTTGAACAAATTAATGTATTTCAATTTTCATATAAGCATATAGTATAATAATTATGACACTAACATTATTAGTACATTCATTCTTCAAGAGTTATTACTGTATCAAATTAATGCCTATTATGTATGTTTTAACAATGACTTGTTCATTCCAACTATTGTTAGTTAATATTGTGAAATAATGGTCGAAAATGAAGCATTAAAGACGGTTGTGCATGGAAAAGGATTGACAATGAATTTGTAGCATAAAAGATGGAAGCAAAATTGCGAAACATATGGAAGATGAATCCACATTGCACATGATGATGAGAACAACTTGCGTAGTTGAATTGTTCTTCTTTTGTTTCTTTACGAAAAAGCAGGGGTCTTTGTATTTGTATTCATCCAACTTCCAATCCTATCCATTATCCAATCAGAGACGAGGAACCATGCAAAATTTGGCAATTATGCATTCATATAACTAACCTCCACATTTAGCAAATTACTACGGAACAAGTTTCATTTAGTATTAACAAAATTAACCACTACTTTATCCATATATATCTTAGTTGTTGAGATTTTGCATTTTATTATTGTAAGGGCAGTTAATTAGACATAATTTTTATTGAATGATTGTTAGAGACAAAACGTACAAAGTTGTTGATGTTGCAAACAGAGTGATGAAAGCACATAATAATTATATACAACTGTTTGTTAGCAACAAGGGTGCATGATTGCATGAAATTAAGCAAAGAAGCTTCAAGTTGAGATATATTTTCTAGATATAAAAAAAAAAAAAAAAACTATG
>NW_026264853.1:34394-43906 GCF_000817695.3 Arachis duranensis
CTATGTTGTCAAAACATGCTAATTTCTTTAATTACTTTGTAGGTTGTGGTTGGTTGTGAGTTCCTGTCGAAGTTGCTCATTGAGTGTTGACTAATCAATTATTCAACCCTCATTACTCTGGGTAAAATGGCAAGAAAAAGCTGTTATGTGTATTAAGTGTGTGCATATTTTCCTTTTCTTTTTCTTTTTCTTTTTCTTTTTTACTTTCGATATTAAAAAGTGATCTATAAAGAGAAAAAAGAAAAAGACACCAAACAAACAAGAGGAAAGAGAAGATAAAATGAAGATGTACAAAAAAAAGTGAATACAAAAAATAGTATGAATATTATTTCTTAGTAAACTCATTCAAATGGCATGTGCACGTAGAAAATCAGTTAACAAATTAATCATGATATATTTGTGTATATTTATGATATTGATTCACACATTTTTTAATTAAATAATGAACTATGAAAATAATTAAATTTATTATAGTTGAATAATCTATATATTGCATTTTATAAAATATTAAAATACCAAATATTACACATAAAAAATTCACAAATAATTATTTTAATGTGAAATTAATATTTAAAAATTATTAAATAATTTGATAAATTTAATTAAATCATTATCTAATAATTTTTCACCATCAATTATATATAAAGATAATTGCTAGTAAATTTTCACCAACTTCACATATTTTTACAAAATAATATTTAGTATCAGAAATTAGTAACCAACTTTACCAGTCCATAGGAAGTGTGGGGCCCTCCAAAATCCCTATAAATACATACACAGACTCCAACTTTTGGTAGTCCATCAACCCTGCATTTTAAGCAGAGTGACTCTGTTCCAACAATGCCATCATTGTTTTCCTCTTCTCTCCTTCAAATGCCTCCTCTTCTATTCTCTCTTATACTCTCACTCATGCTTTGTGGAATCATTGCTGATGAGTCTCCACCTTCACCTGGCTACTACCCTAGTTCCCAAGTTAGTTCTGTTGCCTTTGATCAAGCTTATAGAAACCTTTGGGGACCTCAGCACCAAAGACTAGACCAATCTGGCTCACTAACTATTTGGCTTGACTCTTACTCTGGTACATTATTAAATAATGTGCTTCAAAAGAAAATGACATGTTCATGTAGCCATGTAACAACTCTATAGCATTATTATGCTTCTTAGACATTTTGAATTTTTTTTGTTTGAAACAGGAAGTGGATTCAAGTCAATCCGGCCGTATCGATCCGGATACTTTGGTGCTGCCATTAAGCTTCAATCTGGTTACACTGCAGGAGTGATTACATGTCTCTATGTGAGAATCATTAGTGTATAACTCTTTAATTAAGAATCGACTATACTTTCTCTATACTAAAATCAACTACCAAAGTCAGCTACCAGTACAAAATACATGTTGGAATACAAGTACACATTGATTTTAGCGACTGATTTTAGTGTACGAATAACATTTTTTATTAAGAATATATTCAGTATTATTAATTAATTTGGGAATTGATGTAGCTTTCAAACAACCAAGACTACCCAGGAGACCATGATGAAGTGGACATTGAGTTCCTTGGTACCATCCCAGATAAGCAATATGTGCTGCAGACAAATGTGTTCATGCGAGGAAGCGGAGACAAGAATAATGTGATAGGAAGAGAGATGAGGTTTCACCTTTGGTTCGATCCAACACAAGATTTTCACCACTATGCTATTCTATGGACACCCACTGACATCATGTAATCTTTGTTACATATTCATAACATTATTATTATTTTGTTATTATTATTATTAATATAGATGAATTTGAATGCAGATTTTTGGTGGACGATGTTCCAATAAGGAATTACCCAAGAAAGAATGATGCAACATTCCCTGAAAGAGCAATGTACGTGTACGGATCGATATGGGACGCATCATCATGGGCCACAGAGAATGGGAAATACAAAGCTGATTACAAATACCAACCATTCATTGGAAGATACAAAGATTTCAAGCTCCAAGGTTGCACCACTCAATCCTCCTCCTCATGCCAGCCACCCTCACCTTCACCACCTGGCTACAATTCACTAAGCCCTCAACAGTATAATGCAATGCAATGGGTCCAAAACAATTACTTGGTCTATGACTATTGCCGTGATCCCACTAGAGACCATACCCTTACTCCAGAATGCTAATTAATTATTTATACTCTTCAAGGGGATGGTAATTGAGATGACCCCACCTGCTTGATTAAAGTGTAATTGCAAGGGCAGTTGAGCGTCCAAGCCACCCCCCAACATTCAAGATTGTGATGTATTTGTTGTTTCTGCCAATTGTGTGTTTCATTTCCACTATTACTTATTGAATTAAATAATTCAATTTGGATGCATGTACCAAAATATATATATACATCAATTTGTATGCTTTTTCTAATAATATTTTCTTTCTATATAATTTTAGTATTTATTTTTTTTAAAAGTAATTAAATCAATGACAGATATATATATATAAACAAAAATTCGAATTCATGGTGTGTCATGTATAAGAGAAAAACGGACCATGTTCCCTTGAAAGTTGAAAGTAAGCCGTGTGAAAGAACCTTGAGATGGACTATGTTGCTGAATAATTGGACCCCCCAAAATAACTATATATTCAATATATAACAGAAAATGGTGGTGTTTTTATCACATAGAATTTTCTCAGATCATTATTTTGATTCTCATTACCATGCGAGTATTAGTTTAGGGGTTTTCTATATGTCATGTGATAGACTAATATCCAAGTTGAAGTGTATTTGATATTTCACGTGAACTAATATCGATCTTCCCCCTAAATGGCATCTTACACGGTTTAGTACCATGGATTTCTGTTTGATCTCGTGAATGACCAGAAACCTTACTTTGTCGTTTAATTGTGGCATTGTCAAATGTCACATGAATGGAATTAGGATACTACCATAGTTGCTGCATTTCCCCATGCCTTGTTTAAAAAGAATGATTTGGATTCATGCAACTTCATTGGCTTCACACACTTTCCATTTTGATCCTTTGACTTTGTCACGGCCTCACGGGGATACAAATACGAAGGCAATGTTTGTTTTTCTCCATTTTCTTTCTCATCATTTTTTTTGTTAGCTACAGTATCTCCTAATTCGACAGGTTAAGGAATAATCTATTATGAATTTGAGATTTAAGGATCTGTCGTTGGCTAATGAATTGCTACATACACAAAGCAGAATTCAAATTTTCAATACTTATTTAAACCGACAAGAGAACTGATTACTCAAACGTTGATTTTCTTTCTTATAATTATTTTGTCACCTCGTTGGGCGCTTTGATTGGTTAATTTTTTTTATTTTTATGTTAATGTTTTTTTTCCTATGTTAATCATCTGTGTGAAAATCCTAAACGGAAAAAAAGATGGTCTTTCTTTGGACTTCTTTTTTTTTTGGGTAAGGTCTTTCTTTGGACTTTATCATATCCAATTATTCTAGACCTTCAAATAAAATTGTACTGGATTTGGATGCTAAAGATTAAAGAGATAAGGAAAATATGAAGCCCAAAACTGTAGGGTAATTGCTTCTGGACAAGGGCCTAGCCTATTGAAAAAGTTATCAGTAAGATCTCATTGAAAGGGCCATGTGTTTCTCTCATGTCAGTCACCAAAAAAAAAAAAAGATATTGATAAGGGTCAGTCATCATTTGGTCTTCAATTTCATGAAGCAAAACCGACTTAGAGGTCAGCTCACTCTTCACTTTAAATAAGGGTCGGAATTTGAATTCTGCCTTATGCATGCAGCAATTCATTGGATAGCGACAGATTTTTAAATGGATTCTTAAATGGAGCTCAAATCTTTTTGTATTTCTTAAAAATTATTTAGAGAAACAGTACTTTGAAAATTCAATTGAGTTCTTTCACCAATGAGTAAACCATGTTTTGGAAATTTTAAACAAGAAAACAGACACTTATGATTCACGGATTCACGGATTAGGATAGAAACCGAGACTGCACAACTTACTGAAGCTTTGATAGCCAATGTTACTAACATAAGTACATAACACGTTAATAGAGGCGCTCATGCAAGGAAAATAAGTTATTGGGAGTTGGTACAAAAAAGCATTTTGGTACAAGAACAAACAGAGAGAAAAAGACAATGAAAATTACATTCCATTACAGAGTGGCCAGCTAGCTTTTAAGCTTTAGCTACCTACCTATTTTTGAATGCTGACATTAAGCATTCATTCACTCATAAAACTACACTCCAATGTCACCGTTGGATTCTTTCTCCCTCAATTAAATTTCACGTCCATTCCTCACCTTACCCGTGACCACACTTATTCACTGCCTCAATCCAAATAACAACAGACGTACACATTTCAACTTCTGACAATTCATCACTTCTCAGTCCCAACACCAAAAAATATATATATATATATGAATTCATTTAATAATTAGTATGGTTTATTTACATCGGAAAATAATAATTATATAACAATGGTTGCTTTGCCATGTCATAAAGAATAATAAACCCTCCACGTTAGCATTAACGAGCTGGACCAAAAGTCGCTACTCCATAGTTAATATCCATCCATCTACCCTCTGTGTGGTGTGGTCCCCACTGACACATAGTCAGAGACCGAATTCAAAATCGAATAGCTGTCATCCATCATCATATGCAGCCAGCAGCCAGCAATTCCAAGCTGGGAAGAACTTTAACCCGAAAGCCTTACGTGTCACTCTCCAATTCGCCGGAAACCGTAGACCTACCGTAAGACCTACCAAGCTTCTCACTCAGACTAACCAGAGTGTGCCACGTGGCATCCCCTTCCTGCACCTCCTCATTGAACATCAGGGCCCGCCTCGTTCTCGGGTCCCACAGGTTCCTCTGAATCGCCGTGAGGTTAGTCGCTGCCACGCGCTCAAGGATCCTCCCAAGCTTCCCGACGTCCCTCTCCGCCACCCTAACGGAAATATCCGGCCACCTCACGGCAGACGAAAACGGTAACCGAATACCGTCTGAGATAATTACCGGCACGCATCCCAATAAAACTGACTCAACCAGTCTGGGACTCCATGGGGCCCACCCAAGTGGACACAAACAGAAAACAGACCTCGCTATCTCTGACTGGTAACCGGCAAACCTATGCCTCTTGAGGTAAAATCTCCGGTCACCGCTGAATTTACGCCATATCACCGTCCTCACTCTCCTAAAAGAAACAAAAATAGAAAAAAACGTCAATTCAGCAAAAGTTTTTCAGTTAAAATCCAAATGCGGCTTAATTATTGATCAATGATGGGAGTGTGGGGTCATTATTGATTGATTAATAATTACATACTTGCTGTAAAACCTTCCGCTTATGTTCTTAGGATGAATCTCCATTTTCCCTCGGAAGAACGCAAAAATGTCTCTGCGTCCGTTCGCCGGAGAATTCTTAGCAAGAGTCTTCCGTACACTTTCCGGCGACACGTATGGCGGTATGACTACATTCTCAACTTGTTGGCACGGGTGCTGGTACTCAACGCCGAACGTCTGCAACACTATTGAGTTCTTCATTATTTCCGGTATCCCATGCTGCATCGCCACATCTTCCTTCATTAAGAAAAGAAACAAGAGAGTCAAGTCATTGGAACTAAGGAAGAAAGAAAATGCACGCAAAAAAATGTGTGGAGTTATTAGGTAGTTACGAGGTTGTGGAAACAAGCGCCAAAATCATGGGAAGCGACGAAGACGTGGTCGGATCCGGAGCTGCGGTTCCAGAAAGGGTGGTGTGTGGAGATGAGTTGCACCGCGGAGGAAATGAGGTTGCGGGCGTGTGAGATTGAAGGGAAGCCATTGACGGTGCTGAAGTTGCAGGAGACGTAGACTGGGACGAAGAAGAAGTCAGCTTGGTTGGGGTCAAAGGTTCGAAGGTCGCTGGTCAAGAGTGCTCTGTGAATGGCGACTTCCGACGCAAACAAGTGAGTGCTGCACCTCTCGTTGGTTAACCAATCTGTGTTGTACTTTGATGGGAGCTCGTAGATGAACACCTTCATATTCTTGAGTTTGCTTGCAATGTTGCTGGATTCTGACAGTGTACGAGGTACAACATGGGATTTAACTAAGTTATCGGTTGGTTCTGTTTTTTGGGCGGTGGCGTTGTTGTTATTGGTGATGAGAAAAGAGGTGAAGAAGTAGAGGGAGAGAGAGAGCCATAGAAGCCATTTGTAGTATGTGCAGAAGCAGTTTCTATCTTGTTGTTGCTGTTGATAATGCTGATTGAGCTTGTTGTAGTTGTAGCCATGTTTGTGATGAAAGAGGTTCATCTTCACATACAAGCCCCTACTACTACTACTACTCTTTGGGGGTCTCTGGCTTTTGTGCTGTTGTTCCACCATTATTGAAGAGAACCAAGAAATAAGATAAGAGTAGAAGAGGTACAAACAATTTTATTATTGCTAGCACTTAGCACCAAAAATAAAACAGTTGGAAGCATTTATTATTTATTAGTACGTGTTTTCGATATCTGAATTCCGAGACTTCACTAATTATTGAAGAGGCATTATTTAACTAATAAAAAAACAAGATAGGAAAGAGGAAAGAGAATGGATTTTAGAGGACGATGTTTGTTTTTTGAGAGAGTTGTGACTTGGGCCTTATGTATGTAGCGTTCTTTATTTCTTTTCTACAAATTAAATTAATTTAAATATAATCATGTGATAAGATATGATATGATATGCCAACATGCATGGTTTGGTTCCTGATCAGCATATCAATTAATTAAGCTCTTTTTTGGGTGCATTCATACACCCACAGCTAAGCACCCAACCCAAACTCTAGACTTCAAAACCATTCTAGTGATCATGCATTGCACCACATAAAGCTCTTTTAGTAACATCAACTAACAATAAGACTTAAATACACTACAACATACCATGTGAGAATGAAAATTAAGTTTGGAGTAAACATGTGCAAAAAAAAAAACATTTATCGATTAAATAACATTCTCGAATCCATCAAACTCTAACCGTTAGTCCGTTACTATAGTTTAGTATTGCTTAAGCAAAGTTGGATAAGATAGATGCTTAACTAATTATATAGTATCTTCGATTAGCAGCAATTAATGACCTCATCTTGGACCTGCATAAACAAACAGTTGGAAAGTTTGAAACCAGATCGGAATATTGAAGGAATAGAATAGAATATGAGTAGAATTCAGAATTAAAGGACGCAAAAACTGAAAAGTATAAGAAATAAAGAGGTTGTGGGCCGTAGCATTAGCATATTTGCAAAGCTCCAAAAATAATAAACCCTTTAGCAAATTAATTAGTGTTGATCTCTTATATATAATTAGCTTGTGTATGTCTCAAGCTAAGGTTAAGATAGTAAATATATATATATATATATATTAGTAGTATATGGTGACACCTAAAACCAAACGAGATATTTTATGTTAAGGTAACGCCATTGGAGGAATTGATAAGTTTAGGTAAAACTTTTGCCATATAAGCATTGATGCTTATTCGATTGAGCAAAAATGCGTCTTTACTACGTTGCCATCATTGCTTGCTACTAGTGCTGTTTTCGTTGTATCCTTTGTTGTCGCTGGACCTATCATTTGCCAAATGTTGATATGTGTGCTATAATATTAGCTACTATATTTTATAAGTATAACCGCCATAAAACAATTTCTCTATTGAATGGTGGATTATATTCATGAATAATTTTGTTGTAACAAAGAACTTAATTAACCCTTGCTGATTATGAAAATATGCATCGTATCGGCAAGAATAATATTAAGCTTTTATACTATACTTCAAAGTATATTATAATGAGATTGGGGTTGGATGAATTATGACAATACAACTAATAACTTTGAACATAGAATGTCCATGCATGCGCAATTTGACAATTTATAAATATTTATAAACTAATTATATATATAGTCCTTATCAAAAGTAGGAATAAATAATAAGAAGGGAAGGATTAAGGGGCATGGGAAGAGGAGTTTGAGCTGGAAAAAAGGGTCCCGAAGAATTGTTTATGGATTAATCGACCCCACTAACACTGCGATGTGAGCTGTGTGAGCACATGGAGAAGCTCAAAAAGATAGAATCTGGCAATGCAAAATTAAGAGTGTAAAAAGGGTCAATGAAAGTAGCCTTTGGATACGGGAACAAGAACATGTTCCGATGTGTGCATGTGAGAGACGCCAGAGCCAACAATGCAAACAACAAAAGCCTCTCATCCTCATGTGTTCCATTTTCAATGTGTGGGGACTCCACATAGAGTATATTTCCTACCCTATCATATGCTTCACTTGTGTGTACATGCATTTCACTGCTCACTATGCCCATTCAGGCCCCTTTATATTTTATTTCCTAACATTATCACTTTATTCATAACCAAAAACACCACCAAGCTTGTACCATCAGTAGAAGAATAATATTATCATTCATATTTATGCTGCCCACCATACAAAGTGCTTCCTTGCCTATCCATCTTCAACAAGTATAATATATGAAAAAATATATATGTCTATTTTCTTATAAATTTTCAGAATTAAGGCAACATATATATAGTATAGAGTAATAATATTATTGCTTACATTTATTATGTATTTGTTTGGTTGTCATTATTTTGATAAAAAAAATTATTTTTTTTATTTTTTAGTGTGTTTGGCAAATTTTTAGTAATAAAAGTAAAAGTACTAGAAAATAAAAAAAATATCTTTTTTGAACAGTTGTAATTTACATCTTTTTTTAAAAAAAAATCTTTTTTCTTTAAAAAAATATTTTTCATATAATAAATAAACAAAAAATACTTTTATATTGTTATACTTATACCCAAATATAATTGATAGATAAAAATATCTTTTTGTACGAGACATCCAAACATAAAATTACTTTTATTTTTCATAAAATCTTTTAAAAAAAATAACTCAAAAAAGATCTTTTCTTAGAAACTCACCTAAACAAACCCTATATCTTACTAATTCTATAACCAAATATGTTATATATTACTCTCACTTTATATTGAAATCAAATTTTTTTCTCTAAAATGAAAGAGCTTTCTCTCTCTCTTTCTAATCTTTATTTTTCTCATTCTTTTACTCACTCTATCTCTTTTATATATCATTATTAATGACTAATTATAAATTTAACAATTAAAATCTATAACATGACATTTTTTAATTATAATTAAAATTAAATTCAAATTAAAATTAAAATATAGCTATATTATATTACTAATTTAACAACTAAAATTTATCACATGACACTTTCTTATTAAAATTGAGATAAAATTAATAAATTCTCTTTTTCCATCCTCTTATCTACCTCTCTCCCATTTTCTATTTTTTTCCTACCATTCCAACTCTATATATAACTTATAACTTATAATTTATAATTTATATTTTGTATTACTAGTTTGACAAACCAATATGTCACGAGATATTCTTTCATAATGACTAAAATAAAATTTTTTCTCCAAAATTAACAAACTCTTCATCTCATTCTTTTTCTTTATCTTTTTTCTCTCATTCTCTATCTATCTCTCTAAATTTTTGTTT
>NW_026264853.1:44016-46190 GCF_000817695.3 Arachis duranensis
ATTTATACAACATATTTAACACCTAATCAAACGTAAACATATATACATTAAATTTTTGTATGTTTTAGATAATTAATATTAAAATAAATTATTAGTAAAAAATTAAGATGGTCTAAGTATGGGATATCACAATAAAAAATACAGCTCTTTTATTCAAATAATAGTAAAAATACTCGAACGAGCATAAGCTAAGCCAATGTAAAAGAGGATAGTCTCTTCTTGTAATGAAGATCTTATTATGTCATATGAGAATCAGTCTCAAAGCCAAAAATCAAGAGGGCCTTTACTTAGGAAAAGAATGTTTATTCACGACCTATTCTGCTTCTGTTTCTATCGCCATTTCTGTATATTTTAATTTCTAAAATAAGGACGATTTTAAAATCAAGTTAAATTTTAAGAATAATTTTGTATACAAAAAAGATTATAGACAAAAATTTTTTTGACATATACCTTAAATACCAAAATCGTTCTTAATTATTATTTATATATATAAATTGATTTAGTAGATAATTTTCAGTGTGTTATAGTATTTGTTATTACATCCATATATATAAATTCATGGTTAAAATTTTTTTCTCGGTTTTTGTGAACTAAAAATCAAATTTATTTTTACCGACTGAATGAAGAAGCATGAAGAGTGATCATCAATAACAGCTTAAATCAAATAATTTTATATCTATAGCTATAGTTTCAATATAGTTTCAATAACAGCTTATTGTTGGGTGCCATAATTTCTTAGCCTCGAATATTGTATTGCGAATTTGTGACCATTTGTATAAGAAAAAATACGTAACCTTTATTAGGCTTTTAGTTTTAGCTACCTAGGTTTTATTTGTCATTTTTGCTGATCCACCCGTTACAACTTAGTCGTAGCTGTTATATAACTAATAATTTGGATATCAAAACTATTCTATATATAATTTAATATCATATCCGATAAAAGAATTTTATATCTGTTATTACTAAATAGTTATAAGACATGTTTGACTTATAAAATAACACAAATAAAGAAGATACCTTCTAAATCCATTTTTTAATCTTGTATCAACTGTTTTAAATACTAATTTGGATATTAGATTAAAATGCCTTTTATAGATATATACACTTTTTATTATGTTTTATCCGAATTATAACTCATAACATCCGAAAATTACAAGTAATCATTTAAAAATGGACAAACTATAAAAAAAGAAGTCAATTTTCCGGACAAGAACAATTATATTTCTTATAACTACCAAAGCAAGAAAAAATAACTAAAACCTCAAAATAGGTAGGTTAATTTAAGAAGAAAGATAATAATCTTTTTATAATGCTTAAAATTATATCCATAAAAAAATTACTACAATTAGCTTTTATTATATTCATTTATAATATTATATTAAATTTTATTAAAAATAATGCATAGTTATTTTAAAATATCATCTTTGACTTTTTAATTTTTTTTAGAAAAATAATTTAAGCCAGACTAAATACTAATTATACTGTGGTTTATACATATTTTTTTCATTAACACAATCAAATATTTCCCTTTCAATTTATCCAAAAATAATTAATAAATCACAAAATAAATTTAAAAAAATGACATATAAATTAAAACTACAGAAAATACATATATATTTTAATAAATATCTTGCCATGTTTTTCTACTTTAATTGTATTTTATTGCCAGCATGTGTCTCTTCCCCTTAATAGTATAATAAGATCAATACACTGAGAAAAGGAAGTTCAAAAAAAAAGAAAGAAATAAAAAACAAAAGAAAGAACAAAGATTCATCTCCACATGTGTGGTGACTGTGGGTCTTCCTAATGCGTGGGAAAGAGACTGCAACGAGAGCTCTGATCAATAGGCCATGACAAGGTTAAGTTTAAAAAACCTAGAAGGAGATTGATTTCTGCTCGCATAGTTGAACTTAGACGTATCTCTGATCATATTTTTAATAATTTTCAAGACTCTACTTGATATCCACATTAAAATTCGAGACAATTGTAAACCGTCGATTTTTTAATAGAAGAGTTAGATTTTATGTTACAAGTTGTTGTGTGTGTGCAGGTGATGAAGATAGATTAGTTTAGAATTTCTCAAAAGAAAAAAGTTTCTGGTTAGATTACTGGTGAACACAGTTTGAAAAGAAAAGTTAAGTATGTCAGAATTCAAACATTGTTTTGATAATATC
>NW_026264853.1:46232-51915 GCF_000817695.3 Arachis duranensis
AAGAGTGGAGATGATAACATAGTTTATTATTGTTGGCAAACTTAATACAAAGATGAGAGTGGTGAAGGTGAAGAGTCCTAAGTTTAAACGAAGTAAATTGTGGTGGAAAAACGGTGAGAAAAGGCAATGCATATGGAAGGGATTAGATCTAAAAACTTTCTTTGATTCATGGTGTGATCAAAATGAAACAAAATGTGGAAGACAATTTTGGATCAATTTATGCTTTGCAAAAGTGTGGACAATATGGAGAATTAGAAATCTTAATCTCTTTGAAAATAAAGAATTTCAACAGGATGAAGTTTGAGAGATAATAAAACACCATTGGAGTGAATGAAAAAAATTGAATGCTTAGTCCCCTTATGAGAAGTTGAGACCGATTAATAGGAGTGAAAGAATAGGCCATAGGAAACACTATGAAGGAAAAAAGAGTGTTTTTTTGTCTCAAGGAAAAAAGGAGTTGGTAATTATGTATAGAGTATATTCATAAAAAATATGTGACTGCAGGGTGGTTATCTCTTGAACCATAATAAATAATAATAACGTGCTTGTTTTTTTTTTTTTTTGAATTTGTAGGTATAGGATGTAATGCGGGTGCAGCTATGCTTGGTGTAGAATGTGACAATTTATTCTTGAAGAGGAGTCAGGATCATTGAATGAAGTAGTATTCCTATCTAAAGACCAATATTTGGTGAGATGGTCAAAAAAGGTGAATACATATTCGATGCTAAACTTTGAGAGAAATAAATTTATGAATCTAATATAAAAGATTGGACCTTTAATATTTCATCAGGAGATGTGAAAGAATTTAGTGATATTACCATAAAAATTTTATAATTGTTTTTATATAAAAATATTTTTTTTATTCTTAAATGATGAATTGTATAATTAGATTTTGATATGTTATAAAAGTATGATTTTTATTTAAAATATGACTAAATAAATAAATTATATTTTTAAATAAAACATCATAAAAAATATTTTTATTATCTTCATCTGAATAATTGTCAAAAAATTTTACTTACTAGAAAGTTTGAAAAAGAATAACAACACAACAAAATTCAATTAAAATAACGCATTGCAACTCGTAGAAATTAACTAGGGTAGAGACCCGTGCTATCCACGGACATGAACAAAATAATCACATACAATTATTCTCTATAAAAAACTAATTGATAAATATAAATAATGTAGCTTTAAACAAAAAAATTACATTTTATGGGATAACAATAACTGAATCACATTGTGCAAGAATTACATTCACCATTAAAATATAAAGAACATGGAATCATAAAATATTATTAAAAGGCAGAAAACTCACTTGTAATTAACTTCACATGAAATTATTTTTGGATGGATGACATGTGTTACCATTTGATTTTAAAAAAATTGGTTTATTTTATACAAATAATTTAATTAAAAAACTAATTAATATAGCTATGATGTTAGATTTTTCAGTGTATTTTATTTTAAAAATAAATTGACTAATTTAAATTGAGAAATTATAGTTAATTATTTATTATATAATTTTTTTAATCAAAATTATAATTAAAAATTATTAACAAATTATCTAATATATTGGACCAGCTCAATATTAATAAGTTTTTTTTATAAAATATAAAAAAATTTAATTGTAAAAAAAATCATGTTATTTTTTAGGGTAAAAAACTCAAATGAGCCAAAGGCAGCTCATTTTAACCCAAATCAGCCAAATCAAACTTTGATACCTCAATCCACCATAACTCATATTTATGTAATTCGAATCATCTTTCCACGTAATTCGAATTGACTCCATTCGAATTACTTGCAAGAACTTTTTCATAGTAATTCGAAACGATAAGCTTCGAATTAGGATAGTGTAGTTCGAATTATATTAATTCGAATTAGTGGGAGAATGGTACGCGAGTGATTTTCGAATCAAATTGATTCGAATTAGGTGTAGTTGGTGGGAGTTAGTAATTCGAATCTAATTGATTCGAATTACAAGGGTTTCGGGTATATAAGGAGTTCGAACCAAGTTCATTCGAATCACTTTCTCATTCCCATACCCCACCAAATCCTAGAGAAAACGACCAACATTTGGGCCGAGTAAGACCGGAGCGGCATATTCAGGCGATGGGAGACGATCCTGGGAGGCTTTATCGTTTGGATGGAGTTGCTCATATCGCCGGGGTGATCAACGACGAGGTTAGTGGTTTATGATGTTGCGCTGTTGATAGTGATTTCTGTTAGTGGTTTATGGTAGTGGTTGATGAAAGCGGTTTATGATAGTGCCATTTGTCCGTGTCTTATGATAGTGGTTTAGTGATAGTGGTATTTGTTATTGGTTTTTGATAATGGTTTATGTTATTGTTAGTGGTTTAGGATAGTGGTTTAGGAAAGTGGTTTGGGATAGCGGTTTAGGATAGGGGTTTAGGATAGTGGTTTAGGCAAGTGGTTTTTGTTAATGGTTTTTTATAGTGGTTTATGTTAGTGTTAGCGGTTTAGGATAGTGGTGTGGGCAAGTGGTTTTTTTTAATGGTTTTTTATAATGGTTTACGTCAGTGTTAGCGGTTTACGATAGTGGTGTAGGGAGGTGGTTTTTGGTTTTTGTGTTAGTGGGTTTTGTTATTGGTTTTTGTTAGGGGTTTTTGTTAATGGTTTTTGATAGTGATTTTAGTGACGGTTAGTGGTTTAGGGTAGTGGTTTATGATAGAGGTATGTGGTAGCTGTTTTTGTTAACGGTTTTACTTGTTAGTGATTGTTGTATTTGTTAATGGTTTTTTCACGTGGTTTGTGTTAGCTGTTTCTGAAGACAATATTGATAATTCATTTACTATATGTTGAGTTTTACGATTTATTTTTCGGTTCCTTATGAAGTAAATTGTATATGTTAGTGGTTTGTGCATATGTTCTAATTGTGCGGTTTATCTACTGCCCAGCCTCGGCGTTGCATATCCAGTGTTAGGCGGCAGCAGGGGATGCGTCTTGATGAGAGGTACGTTCCGTACTTGCAGATGGTCGGCTTGTACCATCTTGCGAGACTGAACTTGCAGATGGCCGGCTTGTACCATCGGCGTTCACAAGAAGCCTCCGGGTATCTTTGCCCTTGAAGGTGAGGGCGAAATTCGCTGCAACGTGTCGAATGCAGAATGCCCGGTATGCAGACGGAGGTAGCCATCCCCCATCAGGTACCTCAAGTGCTGCCTTGATGCCGTTGTGCCTATCTGAAATAACTAACAGACCTGGCTGAGGTGTCACGTGCTGACGGAGGTGGGAGAGAAAGAAGGACCATGACTGAGCATTCTCACCCTCAACTAGTGCGAATGCCACAGGGAGTATGTTGGAATTCCCGTCCTGTGCAATCGCCACAAGCAACGTTCCCCCATACTTGCCATATAGATGGGTGCCGTCAATACTCACCAACGGCTTGCAATGACGAAATACTTCGATACAAGGGGGAAAAGTCCAGAACATCCTATGAAAATAAGCCTGAGACTCGTCCACCTGTCCACCCACTCGAACAGGGCAGGTCCTGAGGACTGCTACAGTGCCAGGCATAGTCAACCGAACTCCTAAGACCCACCGAGGGAGCTCGTTGTACAACTCATCCCAGTCCCCGTAGATGATTGCGACCGCCTTCTGCTTCGCCATCCACACCCTCTTGTATGTAGGCCTGAAGCCAAAGTGAGCTGCCGTTGCATTTAGAAGCACCTTGATGTTCACGGATGCATCAGCCCTAACCATTGGCATGATGAATGTCGCTATCACGTGGTAGTCCAAGCTCCTATGGTCGCTGGAGATGGAGGTGGCGAGACAGGTATGCGGCCCGTTGTACCGCTTGACTTCCCAGATGCCTTTGCGTTGTCGGAGGCTCAGCCTAATCAACCATGTGCACCCATTCCCAAACTCATAACACTTTCCCACGTACCTGCGATAGTCAGACTCAACTACCTTGTACTGTACCACTCGGCGGATGCTGTACGTCTTGACACTCAACAGCGCCTCATCTTTATCCTGGAATTGTTAACCAACCTGGAACTCTGTCATACCGGCAGACCCTTCAGTATCTCTAGCGCCAAATCCAGCTAGCTGCCCAGGATGTTCGTCCTGCCTCATGGCATCCAGATCCAAAGATGAAAAATGGGGTGGGTACTGATGTGTGCCAGAACTAGAACCACCAGTAGGCCTTATCGGATCACTCGCTCCAACATCATCGCCGCTTTCATTAGCGATAATATCCGGCTCGATTTCATCATCATCTGGATCATCACACAATCCCTCTCCAACACCAGCCGGTGGAGGACACTGTACTTCAGTCGGATGATGTTCCCCATATCCAACCTCGTCTCCAACATTGCCGCCGAGATCAACAGCAAACGATGGGGAGGCGGCAGGCTGGACCGCTGCCTCATACACTGGAACAGAGGAAGAAGCAACCGCAGGTCTCGAGCTCGAACCGGCCGCCATGGCTATAGTGTTGGCATTCCGGTTCGACCCACCAGAGCTAGATACCATGTCGACGAACTTCGCCAACAGCTCTGGTGTCCTCACCTCGGGAAATTGCCTACGAGAGAGAAACATGACCTGCAAGTCCTCATCACTCCCGATCATGAAATAATCATACTTCACCGTATCGTGGAGCACCGTGATTGGAATGCGATAGAAAAACTTCTTCACCCTTTTCACTCCTTCCAGACCAAGTTTTCCAAGCACGGAGCTAACGAGAGCATCGTAACTGGTCGTTGGGCTCACGATAATACATAGAGGATCCATATCCGTGAACTTCACGCCAGACCAAGTTTTTCTCTTAATCGATCCTCTGTGGTGTACTAGCACTAGAAAACTATCCTCACTAGCCATCTCACCTCTTTGTTCACAGCAACATGATTTCCCACCATATATATAGAAAATCACTCCAAACTAATTCGCATCAACTTCATTCACACAATATATATATAATTCGAATCAATTACATTCGAATTACCCAGTATTAGTAATTCGAATCAATATGTCTCGAAATATGCAATTCTTCACCATTTCATACTAATTCGAATTAATATAGTTCGATTTATATTTTGGTGGTTCGAATCTTATTGATTCGAATTATGTGTTAGTTTTCATGCATAATTCGAATCAAATCGATTCGAATTACGTGTGACTACGCTTGCATAATTCGGCCCAATTCAATTCGAACTACATTGAAAGATTGACAAATATTAATTCGAATTCAATCAATTCGAATTATGTGCGAGGCTAATTCGAATCCTATTGATTCGAATTATATAAATATCTAATCTGGTGGATTGTTGTAGCAAAGTTTCATTTGGCGGATTTGGGTAAATTTGAGCTGGCCTTGGCTCATTTGAGTTTTTTGCCCTATTTTTTAGGATTTAATTTTCTTATTGTGTTTTTACAAAGTTTGCACAAAATTCACCTATACTAAACTTATTTATTTACGTAAAATTTATTTATGGACTCAACAAACTTGTTTACATTTTAATACGATTTGAATTATCTTAGTATATTTTTATTTTTTTAATCAATTTAATTTTATCTAAATAATTAGAATTTTAAATTATAAATTTTGTATTAGTTTGTAATTTAAATTTAAATAGATATGATTTAAATTAATGATTTATAAAATTATATGTATTCGTATTATTGTATTCATATGATTAATTATATTTATCCATTTAAAAAAATA
>NW_026264853.1:52030-66736 GCF_000817695.3 Arachis duranensis
TGTGAGTACAATAATATGAATACATACAATTTTATAAATTATTAATTTAAATTATATCTATTTAAATTTTAAATCACAAACTAATACAAATTTTATAATTTAAAAATCTAATTATTTAAATAAAATTAAATTGATTAAAATTTATAAAAATATACTAATGCAATTCAAATCATATTAAAATGTAAACAAGTTTGTTGAGTCATAAACAAATTTTACGTAAATAAATAAGTTTAGTCAATGTGATAAGTGAATTTTGTGCAAACTTTATCAAAACACAATAAAAAAATTAAATCCTAAAAAATAACATGATTTTTTTTAGAATTAAATTTTTTATATTTTATAATAGAAATAAAAAATTTGATTAACATTGAGCTGGTCCAATATACTAGAGAATTTTGTTTTTTTAATGATTTTTAATTATAATTTTGGTTAAAAAAAATTATATAGTAAACAATTAACTACAATCTCTCAATTTAAATTAGTCGGTTTGTTTTTAAAATAAAATATGGTAAAAAAATTAACATCATAGCTATATGAATTGGTTTTTTAATTAAATAATTTGTATAAAATAAACCGATTTTTTTAAAACCAAATAATAACAAGTGTCATCTATTCAAAAACAACTTCATGTAAAGTCGACTGTAGGTGAGTTTCCATCTTATTAAAACCCTCCCTGAAAATAACAAAATATAATATTATTCCCTAGGCAGTTTTCTCTTGGATTTGATTCTGGACAAAGCAAATATAACAACAAAATTAAATTTTTGTATAACTCTTGTCAAAGAGAATTAGTTTAATTATTAATAAAGTGTCATTGAAAATAACTAAAAGATGAAATGTTTGTTTGATTAACGTAAATATTAAAAAGTTTTGTATAATAAGAACATGAAGACAGAAACTATTAGATATAATGCATATTAAAAAACAGTATGCAGAGAAAATAAGTTAATCTTTAAGTTCAATAAAAAGAAACACAATAGTAATATTTGTGAAGTCATAAATTCTACAAATAAAGAAATCCGTGTGAAGGTAAAAAAATTCCTGCCATATGATAATATGATAATTGCTCAATTGAATGTACTATCATGCAGAAAATTAGAAAATCAAATGCCGCATTAAGTAATACTTAAAAGGAAATAAATAATAAATTATCAGCAAATATTATAAAATGTCTAATATAGCAAAATTTCGTATTCAAAAAATAACCTGCATTATGTATTATATACCAGTAAACAATTTTATAGAATCACTATATAGTTTACCTTAAAATTTTGTATATGAAAACATAGTTTACACAAATAAAAAAAATGCTTTCATTTAAATGATTCCTTACAAAGCATAATAAAAAAGTTTCATTCATTCATTCAAATCAGAGAGATATAACACTCAAAAATTAACTAACATATTCATTAAGAACTAAGAAGCACAAAGAAAAAACCAACCGTGCAAGTTATGAGTCAATTCACATCAGAAAATAGCAAAACTGCCAATAGAAATGGTAGCTACACTTTATTGTTATTTTTCATACCTTATAAAATTAAAAAAAAATGAACATACTTATAAATTCAAACAGAGACTAATAATTTGAAAAAACATATTATTCCTTCTTCTTTGAAATATAACTGGGAACCACTTCCAATGAATGTCTGTAAAATAAACTGCGATGCAAGCGTTTTTGAAAATGAGCAATTAGTTGGCTTTGGATGTATTATTAGAGACAGCATGGGAATTTGGATAAAAGGTTGTTCTGCCAGTATACCTCTTTCTAGTGTTCTCTGTTGTGAGCTTCATGCTATTTGGAGAGTGCTTGTTATGGCTTGGGATTGCGAGTGCAAAGAGGTCATATGTGAAACTGATAATCTTGATGCGTTTCTTCTTGTTTCGCGAGGCACAACCAGCATGATTAGGAATGACTCTGATCTGCTTGACAAAATCAAAGAGATGCTCCAGCGCAATTGGACAGCTACTTTAGTACTCATCCAGCGAACAGCAAACAAAGCGGCTGATTTAATGGCTAAGACTTCTATTTTAAACAAGCAGGTGTATCTAGAATGGTTACTGCCTCCTAATAATTTAGACATTATTATTAGATAGGAGTACTACCCTTTTTCTTAGGTCTTTTTTTTTCTGTTATGTTCAGCCACCAAAAAAGAGACTAATAATTTGAATAAGAGAAAATTATTACTTTCTTAAATGATAAATACAAAAAGAACTTGTAAAAAAAAAAGACACACTTCAGACTTGTAACACTAATTTATTGCACTTACTTGTAACACTAAGTACTATTAGTCTATATGTAGATAGAGAGACTGAGAATTAACAAACTAAGCAAATAAAAGGATATAAATATATCTAAAGAATAAAATACGACAATTATTTGGAATCTGATTCTCTATTACTCAGTTGCTACTTGTACCTTTACATTAAGTCTTCATAAAAATCAATTTTACATCATATTTAAACAGACATACAATATTATTCTCTAATCTACCTAGCTAGCTATACTACGCATCATGCTATTAGTTGAAGTAGGAGATAATTAAAAAATAGAAAAAATTAACTTTACACATGTTTAATTTAGTAGATGATTATGCTAATTAACTAAGAACCGAATTTGTGAAAAGAAGTAAAGCAAAGCAGTATATTATTATTACAGGTGACGAAAATGTTCGAAAAGCCAAATAAAGAGAGAGAAATATGAAGAATGAACAATTCAAATTAGCAAACAACCTCTTTGAATTCTAAAATATAAATGAAGTGCCCAATGAAACTATTCAATCACTCATAAAACATAAAAATAAATGAAAAGAAATGAAAGCAATTGTAATGATTTTTAAGTACGACTACTTAGAATTCAGCCAGAAGTTACCAGTGAATTCCTATAAATGATTTTAAATTGAGCAATTCTCATACAAAATATTTTGAAACAAATAAATACTGTTAAGCCACTCATATGGACAGCTTTTTGGAAATAGAGGTAGTAACTAATTATATAGTTGAAAAAAAAAGAAAGTGTTCATACTCTGACCCAACACTAAGACCCAGGTCAAAGTAAGTTAAAAGATCCAATCCATAAATTGGCCTCCATACGTAACCGACCTCCTCAGAAGAGGTCGTATTTAACACAGACTTCACTCCAAGGAAGTCAGGATCAAAGGTTAGCTGGCAGATAACACTTATTCGAATAAGAAACTATCCCTAAAATCTCTCAACCCACTTCTAGGAGGCATATCTCAACTTCCCTAAGATAAAGGGACAGTTATCCTCCTTAAAAGGTAGAACTACTCTAACGGTGGTTATTGGTTCACCACTATAAATACACTGACACCCCTCAGGTATCTCTAAGTCCAATTACTCTCTAAACCTGCTTAGCCCCTTGCTGACTTAGTCATCGGAGTGTCTTTGCAGGTACCACCCCCATTCCTTTATACACACAAATCGGATGGAAACTCCCTGACGCAAACCTGGTAGGAGACTTCCTCCTTCAGACGATTGGGCCAACCCAACGAATGCAACCCAATAATCTCCAGTTACCCAACGTAACATTGGCGCCGTTGTCGGGGACCTGAGAGATCAACCAGTAATGGCGGACGACTCGCACGAAGATGGCCACACAGCGTCCGATTCTGAGCAAGAGAATCAGGATGTTGGAAACAATGACGGCGATGCTGACACTCACCAAGGGGTGACCAACCAGCATAGAGAAGGCACCTCAGGGTTGAAAAAACCAAAGGCTAACTCCTCTGAAGGGCACGAATCAGGAAAGGAGGGACAACCCCATGCAGCTAATTTCATGGGATTGTTCCACGGCCACCAAGGGCGCCTGGAGCAATTAGAACAAGAGCTGGAACGACAACGGGAAGCAGAGAGAAACTTGAGGAACGAGATAGAGCGATGAAAGGAGCTTGAGGAAAAGCTCATGAAGTTGGAGTCTGCTCTTAAAGGTTGAAACTCTCGCAGTGATCGGGAGGATTCTCCCCTGGGGGGAACAGATCCGTTCAGTAAGGATATCATGAGGGCAAAAGGTTCCAAAGAACTTTAAAAGTCCTGACATGGACCTCTACGACAGAACCACTGATCCAAAGCATCATTTAAGCAACTTTAAAATTCGGATGCATTTGTCTGACGCCTTTGATACTACTCGCTGCAAGACTTTTCTAACAACCCTTACGAAAGCAACGATGAAGTGGTTCGATGGCCTCCCCCCAAGGTCAGTCACTAGCTTCGACAACCTATCACGGAAATTCCATATGCGGTTCTCTATCCAGAAAGATAAAGTAAAACACGCATCAAGCCTCCCGAGAGTGAAATAGGAGGTCGGAGAACCTTTGAGAGACTACATGGAAAGATTCAACAAAGCGTGTTTGGAAATCCAAGATCTGCCCACTGAAGCGGTAATTATGGGCCTAGTAAATAGACTCCGAGAAGGTTCCTTCTCCTAGTCCATCTCAAAAAGGCACCCGACCTCCCTAAGCGATGTACAGGAAAGAGCCGAGAAGTACATCAATATGGAGAAAAATGCCAGGCTCCAAGAGCCAAGTTAGCGACCTGGGCTCTCTCACTCATCAAAAGATAAAGAGAGAGAGCCCAATGAAAAAGAGGAAGTCGGCCCTGAGAGGCCTAGGAGATACCACTCCTATACTCATCTACGAGTTTCCCTAGTTGATGTCTACAGGAAAATTTGTCATACTGAAAGACTACCTCCCCCTAGGCCTATCAAAAATAAGAAGGGGGGAGTCGTGACGACTATTGCGAGTACCATAAGTTATATGGTCACTCAACAAATGATTGTTACGACCTTAAAAATGTGATAGAAAAGCTGGCCAGGGAAGGTCGGCTGGACAGATATCTCATGGAAAGGTCGGACCATCATGGCAAGAGAAAGCGAGACAACGAGGATCAAAGAGATTCACCACCACAAGCCCCGGAAAGACATACATATGATCTCGGAGGGATTCGCTGGAGGCGGCCTCCCAAAGTCATCTCGTAAGAGACACTTGAAGGAAGTCTACCAGGTCGGGGGGCCCCGACCTCCCTAGCATCTCTTTCACTAAAGAAGATGGGCAAGGCATCATTCCTCGACATGACAATCCAGTAGTGATAACCATGGTTCTTGCCAACGCCCCCATCTTTACAGAACCTTGATGGATCAGGGAAGCTTAGCGACATCATGTTCAAACCAGCATTTGATAAGTTGGGATTAGCGAAAAGGAGTTAAGAGCTTATCCTAATACTCTGTATGGGCTGGGGGACACTCCAATAAAACAACTAGGATTCATACCCCTACACGCAACTTTTGGAAAAGGGGTGAAATCCAAAACTCTGAGCATCAACTTCATAGTTGTCGATGTGGATTCAGCCTATAATGCCCTAATAGGCAAGACCACCCTAAATCGGCTCGGAGCAGTGGTGTCCACCCCCCCACCTTTGCATGAAATTTCCAATGCCAGAGGAAATAGCAACCATCAAGGGAGGCCAGAAACTAGCGAGGAAATGCTACAATGAAAGGCTAAACTTGAGAGGAAAGGGCAAGGAGGTTCACACCATAAAGCTCGGTGGAGTTAGAGCTAAGGAAAAATTGCGACCACAACCAGGGGAAAAAACTGAACAAGTACAGGTTGGGAAAGATGAAGAAAAAAATACCAACATATGAGCCAATTTAAAAGAAGATCTGAAACAAAAACTTATAAGGCTCCTACAACAAAATTATGACCTCTTCGCCTGGAAAGCCTCCGACATGCCAGGGATCGATCCCGAACTCATGTCGCATAAATTGTCAATATACCCCGAATCGCGACCTGACCAGCAAAGAAGACGAAAGCTCGAACCCGAGCGAGCACAAGTGGTGGAAGAGCAAGTGCAAGCCCTCCTAGAAGCCGGCTTCATCAAAGAGGTTAAATATTTGGCGTGGCTAGCAAATGTGGTGCTGGTCAAAAAGCAAAATGGCAAGTGGAGGATGTGCATCGATTACACCGACCTGAACAAAGCGTGTTCTAAAGACCCATATCCACTCCCAAATATTGACACCCTAGTAGACTACAGTTCGGGGTACCAATACTTGTCATTTATGGATGCATGCTCGAGATATAATCAAATTTCGATGTGTAAGCCGGATCAAGAAAAGACATCTTTCATCACGCCAAGAGCAAACTATTACTATGTGGTCATGCCCTTTGGGTCAAAAAATGCAGGAGCCACATACCAAAGGCTGATGAATAAGGTGTTTGCACCTCACCTTGGGAGTCTGATGGAAGTCTATGTAGACGATATGCTAGTAAAGACCAAGGATGAGGCTGACCTCTCGCAAGTCTTCAACACTATTAGGATGCATGGGAAGAGGTTGAATCCCGCAAAGTGCACATTCGCAGTAGAGGCAAGAAAATTTCTAAGATTTATACTTACATAAAGAGGAATTGAAGCCAACCCCGATAAGTGCAAAGCAGTCCTAGAAATGAAAAGTCCGACTTGATTAAGAGAGGTCCAGCAGTTGAATGGCCAACTTGCAGCCCTCTCCAGGTTTTTGGCTGGATCAGCATTAAGATCCCTACCTCTCTTCTTCCTACTAAGAAAAGGATGCCAGTTCAAATGGACTCCTGAGTGCGAAGAAGTATTCTAGGAATTCAAAAGGTTTTTAAACCAACCTCCCGTTCTGACCCGACCTAAAGTTGGAGAAGAACTCATCCTGTATTTATCCGTAGCCAACAAAGCTGTAGCATCAGCTCTAATACGGGAAGATGAGGTCGGACAACATCTTGTATACTTCACCAGCAAAGTTCTACAAGGCCCTGAATTGAGGTATAAAAAATTTGAGAAGTTTGCATACGTCTTAATTATGGCCTCTTGAAGGTTACGACTTTATTTTCAAACTCACACAATAAAAGTTCGAACAAACCAGCCCATGAAGCAAATCCTCCAGAAGACGGATATTATGGGCAGAATGGTTCAGTAGGCAATAGAGCTATTCGAGTTCGACTTAAAGTACGAAACTCGGACGGTAATTAAAGCCCAATTCCTCACCGACTTCGTGGCGGAATATGCAGGAGATCAAGAGGAAGCCTCCACTACATGGGAGTTATACGTAGATGGATCCTCAAACAAGATTAGAAGCGGTATAGAAATAATATTAGACAACCAAGAGGAAAATCAAATAAAAGTCTCAAATTCGAATTCCCCGCCTCCAACAATCAGGCAGAATATGAAGCCTTGATTGCAGGACTAAAGCTGGCAGAAGAGGTCGGTGCAACCAAAGTAGTTGTGTTCAGCGACTCCCAGGTGGTGACCTCCCAGATAAATGGAGAGTATCAAGTTAAAGACCCCAATATAAAGAGGTACTTAGACAAAATCTTGGAGTATCTTAGGAGTTTTGCAGAAACCGAGGTCAAACACATAACTCGGGATCTCAATAGTAGAGCAGACGCCCTCTCCAAGCTAGCAAATACAAAATCAGAGCGGAACAACAAAAGCTTGATCCAAGAAACTCTCCAAGAAACCTCTTTCGCAAAAGCAGATGTCAAGCAAGATGTCTTTAAAATTTCTGGATTAGACCTCGGATGGATGAATCCACTTATTGAATACTTGAAATTCGACATCCTACCCAAAGGGGAAAAAGAGGCAAAGAAAATCCAGAGGGAAGCACAAAACTATACTTTGGTGAAAAATATCCTCTATAAAAGGGGGATATCAACACCATTATTGAAGTGCGTCCCGACTTCAAAGACAGCGGAATTACTTGAGGAGGTCCATAATGGTATCTGCGGGAATCATCTCGGAGCAAGGTCATTAGCTAGGAAAGTTATCCGAGCAGGATTCTACTGGCCAACCTTGCAAAAAGATGCCACCGAATTCGTGAAGAAGTGTCAGCCATGTCAAATGCACGCAAACTTCCACGTTGCTCCCCCCGAAGAGCTCATTAGTATAACTTCTCCATGGCCTTTTGCAAAATGGGGATTGGACCTGCTAGGACCCTTTTCCCAAGCACCTGAATAAGTAAAATATCTAATAGTGGGAGTAGACTACTTCACGAAGTGGATAGAAGCAGAACCATTAGCTACTATCACGGCCCAAAGAAGTCGGAAATTCTTCTACAAGAACATCATCACAAGGTATGGGGTACCTCACTCCATCACCACTGATAATGGCACTCAGTTCACCGACCTTACCTTCAAAAACCTAGTAGCCAATATGAAGATCAAGCGTCAGTTCACCTCGGTAGAGCACCCACAAGCGAATGGGCAAGCCGAGGCGGCTAACAAGGTCATACTGGTTGGGTTGAAGAAAATGTTGCAAGATACAAACAGAGCCTGGGTTGAAGAACTCCCTCAAGTACTATGGGCTTATCGGACAACACCTCAGTCGGCCACAGGGGAAACACTCTTCCGACTTGCTTATGGCATAGAAGCCATGATACCAGTTGAAATCAACGAGCAAAGTCCAAGGGTGAGCTTCTACGATGAGGTTGGAAACATACAGGGACACAAAGAAGAACTTGAGCTACTCCCTGAAATCCGAGAACAAGCCCATATAAGAGAAGCAGCATTGAAACAAAGGATAACAAATAGATATAACAAGAAAGTCATTCGAAAAAGCTTTACTCCAGACGACTTGGTCTTGATTAGAAATGACATTGGAGTTAACAGGTCTGGGGAAGGAAAGCTTGCTGCTAATTGGAAAGGACCATACAAAATTAGTGAGGTCTTAGGAAAAGGCTACTGCAAGGTGACCGACTTGAACGGCACCGAACTACCTAGGTCGTGGCATGCTTGTAATATGAAAAGGTATTATAGTTAAGAGCGAACTCCATTCCCTGATGCACTCTTTTTCCGACTTCATGGTTTTTTCCCAAAGAAAGGATTTTTCCTGAAGGGGGTTTTTAACAAGGCATCAAAGTGGAGACTAAGGGGCAATAACTTTTAAACCCCTTAGTAGCGAAAAAGTACCTTTGACAAATAAATAAATATCTTTTTCTACGTCTCTTTATAAATTCCATTAAGATATTATCATTCTTTCTACGAAACGCGCCAAACTTAAGCTTGACAAAACATGAAAATCCCATAACCGACCTAAGTGGTCGTCAGGATAAAACGACAAGGCACAAATCGGTGTAAAGAGGTTATGAAAGTAGATCATGATAAACTCGGGAAACTACGACTTACAAGTCGGCAGAACCGAGAAGAATGGAAATGCATCACGAAAATAACCCAAGTTACAATTCAAATAAAGAAAATTTGAATAAGGAATGTTAAAAAGAGATAAAAGAGAAAAGGCAGAAGCTGTGTCAAGTCTTTGAAAATCCAAATAATAATAATAATTCAGGCAAAACACAACTCGCCCAGATAAGAGGTTTTCCAAAAAACAAAAAGATCAAAAGGGGTTTTCATGAAAAACCTAAAGGAAAAAAAGCATGATCGCACCAAAGATATGCTAAACCCTTATCCAAAAAAGGGTATTTCTAATTTTGTTTACGGCCACAAAGGACCAGGAAGTGTTAAGAACAAATCACCACAACAACAAACAAAACATCAAATTGTTTAAAAAATAAGGGGCCCACAGGCCGGGACCCAATAACCAAATGTCAATTAGAAGGACAGATGCGACAGCAACTAAGGCACTCGAAGAAGGAATGATATTTCTTTCGGAATAGAGGGTGTAGGCAAAAAGTTTTTCAGAAAGAAAACAAAGAAAGAGAGGGAAAAACATTTATAAACACTCTAGGGGCATAATGGTAAATCAATGCAATCATTAAAAAAATGCACCGTTACCAATGTAACTTCCACCCCACGTGTAAATGCAAAAAACTCTAACGAACGCGACGTTTGATTAGACGCGAGTGTTGGAAATTCTTAAATCACGTCAGCTCTAAAAATCACGTCGTTTCCTACTTCATATTGGCTACAAGCCCGTGTTCAAATACTCGAATCCAACTCTTAAGCAAAAGAGATCGGACTCGAGTAGGGACACTGTTCATACCCTGGCCCAATACTAAGGCCCATGTCCAAGTAAGCTAAAAAGGCCCAATCCATAGATTGGCCTCCCCACATAACCGACCTCCTCAGAAGAGGTCGGATTCAACACAGACTTCACTCTAAGGAAGTCGGCATCGAAGGTTAGCTGGCAGATAACATTTATTCGAATAAGTAACTGCCCCTGAAATCTCTCAACCCACTTCCAGAAGCCATATCTCAACTTTCCTAAGATAAAGGGACAGTTATCCTCCTTAAAAGGTGAAACTACTCCAATGGTGATTATTGGTTCACCACTATAAATACTCTGACACCCCTCAGGTATCTCTAAGCCTCAATACTCTCTAAACCTGCTTAGCTCCTTGCTGACTTAGGCATTGGAGTGTCTTTGCAGGTACCACCCCCATTCCTTCATACACACAAGTCGGACGGAGGCTCCCTGACGCAAACCTGGTCAGAGACTTCCTCCTTCAGACGATTGGGCCAACCCAATGAGTCCAACCCAATAATCTCTAGTTACCCAACGTAACAGAAAGCATACTGAAATAGGAACAAACTCTAAAGTTATGGTCAAGTTTTCTTACAAGTGCTAGAAGCAATGTAGTTCTCTCAACACCCAGCACGAATGTCATCCTGAGATTTCACACCAGAAAAAAAGAAATGTATAGGTATTCAAATATTTTTGTTTCAAAAAAAGGCTTCATAAAGTAAATGTTAAATTGTTCTCATTATATACATGAAATATAACTGAATATAAATGAGAATCATTTTACCTTGATGATTTTATTATTCCACTAACATTTTTAAGAATCTGAATTTCTCTCCTGTTGCAGTGTGCAAGGTGAAAGATATCATAATACTCTATTGATAAAGTGAATTAATCAATCATAGCATTAGTTCTACTAATGGTACCATACTCAAATTTAACTAAAAATCATATAAAATAATATAGTGAAATTATAAATACTAGAAAATAATAATATTCATATTCACTATTCAACAATAGCTAGTGTGGGAACATTCAAGTACCAAGTTAGAAGCGTTCTAACCATTGGCAGAGTGGCAGCCCCTCTCCAGTCACGACCTCAAATGACACCGCCACTCCCTTCATCTGATTGAAGTAGTGCTTGTGCCTTCTATCCAACTACTTATCAAATCATCAATAGATAATTAATTAAGTAGATAAGCTAGCATTATATTGGTGATACTTATGGCAGATATATCACCAACTCATCAACTAATTTTGCAGATAATTATATAAATTTCCAAAAAAATTCCACTCATATTTTTACTGCTACTTTTGCTAACACAGATGATGAAACAAAAGTAAAGGATGGGAACAAGAAATTAAATACTATCTCATAAGCGCTGGATTTGAACCCAAGCTAGCTTAGAAAATTACCTTTTACCTGAAAAACAAAAGAAATTATTAAAACATGATTAACTAAGTGCTCTTAATTTGAAATCCCATAATATCAAGTTTTTTCCTGAAAAAGGTAGTTTCAAAACTAAATCAAACCAGAAAAGTAAAAGCGTAGATTTAATTAACTATCACTAATGATAGAAAGAAGTGATTGATAAATAAAAAGACTTTTTTACGATGATTAATTAAGTCAATATGAAAACAGAATAGAGAGTAATTAATTGAATAGGCCAAAGTATTCTATGGACAGTAACTAAGTGTGAACTTCATCGTTCTAAAGACATTGAACGCTGGACATGATTTCAACATATGACATTTTGATAAATAAATTTATTTGAATATTTTCATAAATCAATTAAACATGAGCATGTCTATTCAGATCCAACAACAGTTTTACATACTTAGCTACTTGATTAAAATAAAAATAATTTTTAAAAAAATAAAAAAAGAACATAAAAAGAAAATAAAGAAAAAGTAAAACCTAGTCAATAGAAGAAGTTGTTCCAAATATGAAATTTAGTGGAAATCATTAAGTGAAACTGCTGGCTTAACATTAATATATAAAAATAAATTAACCTCAACAAACAATTGAGCAAAAAAAAATTTTAATTGCAACCAAATCTAAACAAAAAATGGAAAGAGCAGCTTGAATGCTAAAAATTAAATATTACTACTTTGATAACAAAAAGAAGAACCTTGAATTGCAACTTCATCTGTTCATTTCCAAGTTCTTGATCATGTTGATGCTTTAAAATCAGCATGTCATTGGATTCATGTTACTCCCACATCATGCACCCCAAACCAATTCTTTCAAAAAAAATGTATGACTCAGATAAAAAAATTTGAAACTAAAAAAGAAGCTGGAAGATAAATAGCAATCAAAGATTCCAATGTGGTATTCATTTTCTATGTTGAAAAATTCATACTCCATTACTTAGAAATCTCATTTGGTTTTATTGGATACAAAATTGAAGATAAGAGGGAATTAGATTAAGACCTTTTGTCAAAGGGCAATTAGAGTCCTGGCAACAATAGTGTGGTTCTGGGTTTTCTGCATTAACGGCTCCACACCAGATAAAAGACGCCAATAACAATAACATTACAAATATACACATCAGATCAAATAGTAAGGAACACATAACTCTTCATCGCGAACCATCATTAATCTGTCATTGGAAAAAAGAAAAAAGGAAAAAAAATTCACCCGAGGTGGGAGTGTGCCTTTTGAGAGTGATCTGGTGCTGCTGCCTACTATGAAGACAGTTTAAATAAAAAAGATAATATTAAAAAATAAAAAAAAGCTATGTGAAGGGATATTAAAATCTTATACCTTTATTTTCTCAGAGGGCTTGTTGGGTAGTTTGTTGTAAAATGCTCAGAAAATTTCCATAGTTGTAGCAGCTTCCGCAGCCACAAACGCTGTCGTACCTACCTTGGCATCCGCCTCCTCCCTGGTTGCAATTCTTGACCCAGCCCGCCATGGTTGTACATGCACGACCGTCATCGCATCCTCCACCTTATCCACCATTACCATGTCAACTATCACCACGAACTCCACTGCGAGCACTTGGACCACTGCTGCCTTAGACTCCTCCACTACCATAGCTGCCACCACAACCTCTTCTATTGCCGTCACCCTACCACCACTGCTGTTGTCCCTTTCACTATGACAGAAAATAAATATATCTCACTGCTCTGTTCTTACCACCGTCGCTGCTGTGCTCCCCTCTTGCCTAGTCTCGCTGCATGTGCTTTTTGTGGCAACCGCTCAGTTCTTTTCATCGATCTACTCTCTTTCACCGCTTCCTCCTCTGTATCTACCACCACCACATTGGTGACCACCATGATCTTGGCACGGCATCACCAAATGACCGAAAAGCTATTAGGTGATAAAGAGATATGAAGAAGAAGAAGAAGAAAAACAGAAGAGGAGGAACTGAAGAATAAGAAGAAAAAGAAAAAGAAAATGAGAGAAAAATAACGTAAATCTCTTTTCAATTTTGATTTTGAATTCAAAATTTGAAATTTCACGCTCAATATTAGTAAAACTCAATTGTGAAAGGAGCCAATAAGTATATGGTTGAATTGAAACATGACATGTAATGGATGACATAAGCCAATAAGTCAATGAAAATGTATATATGAATCATTGTATGGCATGCAGTGAATGATATACATATCATGAACAGTATTTCTATAATTGAGAACATTGACATGGTAGAATTCCACTAACTTAAAACTCTCTATTAGAAGAATAGTATTAAATTAGATAGAATCAGATTAGATTACTCTTTGACGCACTTGCTCCTTGTGTGCATATAACAGGAATTATTTGTAATAAATTAGTAGATCACTTAGAGTGGAGATTTGGAAAAAAGATTTATATTTGTTTTAAATTGATAATACTTACTTGGATTGATGACACTCATTGTGTCGTTTAGCGAAGGCCTTATATTGGTTGTGTGTTGCTCATGGAAGACCATGTGATTTCAAACAGGACTATGTGGAGTTTTTTTTTGTTCAAAGAATTTATTTGGTTGTTGTATTGTTTACTTGAATTCTCTTTTTATTTGTATTTCATTTTTTTGTTTGGGGTTTTGGGGTGATTATGTATTCTTGATCATTAAACCTTTTAAGTTTTTTTTTTTTCAATTGGGTCGGTTGTAATCAGTGACGGACCCAGAAAATTTTAGAAATGGGAGCAAAAATATTTACATACTGAAACAAATGTTATTGCACATTGTTGATTATACTAAAAATATAATAGAGATATAAAAATTAAAAATAGTTAATGAACACTTTCATTCTTAAAATATTATTCATTATCTATAATTTATAAATAAAATATGTTTTTATTTTTAAAACTTGAACTCAAAATATCTTAATTAAATTATAAAAAAGTTGTCATCCTAACTAATTTTACTTTTATTTATTTTCATACACATTTACTAATAAAAGGAGTGAATTATTTAGCATGTTAGGACTTATTGGTATACTAATATTTATAATTTGAAACTAGAACTATATATAAATACCAAAAACAAACTAAACTGATATATAAAAGTATGTTTATATAAAATAATAGAAACTTAATTTATAATTATTTATTTTATTTAATTTTGATACACTGTCAGATTAAAAATTTTATCCATCTATTTAATTATGTATTGTAATTAAAGAAAATAAATTTTTACATTCATCACATAAATAATTTAATTAAATGACTATGTAAAAAAATACATATTTTAATATATCAAAATTAACTTCTATGATTTTAAACAATTGTTCGACTACTCATTATCATTTTCAAATATTAATTACCAC
>NW_026264853.1:66956-106917 GCF_000817695.3 Arachis duranensis
ATATTGTTATATATTAAATTTATTTTAATATAAATCTCAAGATAAAATTTTATAAATTTTTGTGGAGGCAAAAAGTATTATTATATTAGAAGTAAATATATGTATTTATAAAGAATTATTACATTTTTTTTAATTTAGTGGGGCAAGTGCCCCCTTTCCTTGTACTTGGATCCGTCTCTGGTTGTACTATGATTTTCTTCGCCATCGAGGACTTTTATCTCCTACGATTTTTTTATAAAAGTAGTTTGATTTTATAAATCTTTCTTGGGCATAACCTATAATGTCATACTAAGACTCACGTAGTTTTAAAATATTTATATTCTCGTTATGTTATTATGGAGAAAAATACTAGTATAACATATATATATGTAGGTCACTCTCTATTAGCAATCAAAATATTCAAAATACGTATTTACTAATTTTAAAATTTTGTGAAAAAAAGTACTTAGTAACGATGGCTGATATTGAAAACAAGTTATTTTAATTTCTTTCGATATAATCTTCTCTTTTTTTTGGGTCAGATCCAGGCCCAGAACCAAGGAAACGCGGGGTCTAACCCGGGTCCAAACCCATATTTCAAACTTCTTCCTCCTTCATCCACCGCAATATGCCACCGTCGCCCGCTTCACCTGCTAGGCCAGTTCCTTTCTTGTGCTCACATGGTCGTTGCGACCGTCATTGGTTCCGCAATTGTTGGTCTTTCCTTTGATTCGTTTCTCTGGTTCCATTACAGCTTCGGTGACATTTTCACACCGCTGTTCGCGTCGCCATCCACCCCGCCATCTGCGTAGCTTCAAATGGTTGTCCTCTGTTCCAATTGACTTTGCGCTGTCTTCCTCAACGGATACGTCGTCCCCTCCATCGGCCTGGTATCTGTTGCCTCCTTCGGCCTCCAGCAATGGTTGCATTGATACTGCGCCTTCAAGCCCGCTACTTTGCTCCTCGACTTTCGAAGATCGTCGTTGTTGCTTGCTGGTTGCTCCTCGTTGTGCTTGTATTCCTCGAAGCATCTCTATTGCCGGTTGCATTGATTTCTCTTGCCATCGCAAATTATTACCACATTCATCACCGATTTGCTGCACCAGAGTCCACCAGCACTCCTCGCTGTTTGCTGTCACGGTGGTCCACGGCCGCGCTTGCTCTGTTATGATACCGTGTCTCCGCGCTTCTTCTCCCTGATTGAGGTGCTGAGGCAAATCTTCCTGTCTTCTTCTGCTCCGCCATGCTGCCGTTTCCTCCCTCTTTAGGATTCTTGCTATTTCTCCTGATGGACGCCGATTCCAATCATTGCTGAGTTTTCCGTTGAGCATGAGGGTGGCCACAAGGTGGGGCAGTTGATTTCCTTCTCAAGGTGTCCATGTGAATTCTCCACCAGAGACTTCCTGCTTCATCTCTGCAATATCCATCAGAATCAGATCCACTTCCCCCAAGCTACCTTTTGATTTCAATGTTTGGATTAAAGGTAAGCAATCTGATTCTATCAAAACATTTCTTAGTCCTAAATTACTTGTTATGATCATTGAATTTCTTATAGCATTTGCTTCTGCCACCAGTGCTGAACATGAAACAATTATCTCTGCTGCTCGCAACAGAAGCTTTCCATCCGTGTCTCTGATCACAACCACAGTTGCTGCCTCCCCTGTGCTTGCTCTGAATGCTACATCGACATTAGTTTTTAACCAACCCTCTAGCAGTGCTCTCCAGGTAATGTGCCCCACGACAAAATATTTTCTAAGAACCAATTCCCAAAAGATGAGACTGTCTCTTTTATTGGAATGCACTGACATTGCGCTCTAGACCAAGTAGCTCTGGTCCACGGGCATCGTAGAAGGGCGTGTTCAGTAGTTTTCTCATCCTCACAACAAATCTGACATATTGGTGTCTTAGTTAACTTCCTTTTGTGTAAATTAGAGTTTACTGGTACAACATTTTGAGAAGCTTTCCACAAAAACATTTTAACTTTTTGTGGTACTGGTAACTCCCATATACATTTCCATAACTCCTTCCAGTCTGCTCCAGTTATTGAGCTCGAAGGCTTTTGTTGTTGTTTTTCTGCCGACGCTTCCTTTCTTGTTATGTAATATCCTGGTTAATAGTGTACATGCCGTCTTGTTTATAAGGCCAGTATAAGAAATCTTCCATTTTCCTCAAGCTGACAGGTGTCTGAAAGATTTTTTGAATCATATGTTGGAAATATTCTGCTTCAATCTTAGCTCTATTCTATCCTTCTCCTTTAATTATTAGCTCGCATACTCTTCGAATCGTGCTGCCCGTCCTGTCACTACCTTTTGTCATGCCTGCAATCCAACTATCTTTTCCTATTACTTTTTTCTCCATTTGCCGTTTCTTCTCAAAAAAATCTCTCCCAATTAAGAGGCTTCTCCACACCCATGATGGTTTCCTTTGAACTTGCACATCCCAAAAGTCCGAGCTGGAAAAATATATGGATTTTAAAATTTTTACCCACAGCGCCTCTGGATCCTTAATCATCCTCAAAGCTTGCTTCGCTAGTTGGGCAATATTCTGACATTGAAAATTTTTAAATCCTAACCCACCTTCCAGCTTGCACTTGCTAATTGTTTTCCAATCATTCCAATGTATGCTTCGGTCTCTACCTGGTGTTGCCCACCAAAATCGAGCAATTCTTGCTGTTAGTCTTTGACAAAAATTGTTGGGAAACATGATCACATTCGTAGCGTATGTCGGGATAGCTTGTATCACTGACTTTATTAAAACCTCCTTACTTGCTTGATTCAAAAGTTTTTCCTTCCATCCATCCATCTTGTTCATAACTTACTCTTCTATCCATCCTAGAGCCCTGCTTTTTTATCTTTCCTACTGAGCTGGGAGGTCTAAATATTTTTTTGGATTATTCCAAGCTGACATTCCCAAGGTTTCTTCTATGCTCACCTTTACTTGTGTTGGAACCTGCCTTTCGTAGGTGATCTCTAATTTTTACACACTAATATTCTGATCTGATGTTTTTGTATATTCATTTAGTATAAGTATAATCTAGTAGATTTCTTCTTCTTTTGCTTCAGCCAAAATGATGCAATCATCTACAAAAAGAGATGAGTGAGAGTTGGAGCCCCTGGTCTGATTTTGAATCCCGAGATTCGGCCATCACTATGTGCTTCTTTCATGAGGATGGAGAAAACCTTAGCAGCTAATATGAATAGGTATGGTGATAAAGAATCACCTTATCTAAGTCCTATTTGTGGATACACCTTTTGTGTTAAGTTTTCATTCACTTTAGATCTATAATTTGCACTCTTAACACACGTCATCACCAGTTGCACCCATTCTTTTTGGAACTCAAAATCTAGAAGGACTTTTTCCAAAAAATCCCATTCCAAGCTGTCGTAGGCCTTATTCATGTCTAGCTTGATTGCCAAATTTCCTGAAGCTTCTTTTCTTTTCTTTTCTAAACTGTGATAAGCTTCTTGACCTATAACTATGTTATCCTGAATTAGTCTCCCGCCCACAAAAGCACTTTGAATAGGTAAAATTAGCTTGTTAAGCCATTTTCTTAGCCTCGTGACCATGATTTTTGCAATGATTTTGTAAATGTGATTGCAATAGCTTATCGGTCTCAAATGATAAGGCTCTCTGGTTGCTTGATTTTTGGAATTAAGACCACAGTAGTTTCTCTTATAGTCTCTGGTAATCTTTTATTCATGAAAAAATCCTTGACCACATCTCCAACTTCCTTACTTATGTTGTCCCAGTACTTTTGGAAGAAGAGTCCATTTAATCCATCAGGTCTCGGTGCTCTGAGAGCTCCCATACTAAAGGCAGCATCCCTTATCTCACTGTCCTTAATTTCTTCCATTAAATCATCATTTATTTCTCGTGTGACCCTCTTTGGAATCTTGCTTATGCACCTTTGCCACTCTGATCTGGTTGAAGTTTTAAATCGATTTCCAAAATGCTCCTCAATCATCCTCATAATATCCCTGTCACAAATCCATTTGCCATCCTTATCTTTCAATCTTTCAATTCTGTTTTTATCTCATCTCTGAATGGTAGTTGCATGGAAAAAGGAAGTATTTTTATCACCCCACCTGAGCCACTTCAGTCTTGCCCTTTTCCCCCCCAGAATTTTTCTTCTTGCTTCCAAAGATTGGCTATTCTTGATTTTATTTCAAAAATTTGCTCCTGATGTCTTTTTGATAGATCCGAAGCTTGTAGTTTCTGCAATACATTGCTTAGATTGGCAATCTCTTTGTCCACTCTTAAGAAGATTTTTTTGCTCCATTTCTTCAGCTCTTGTGTGTAGTTCTTCATTTTTTCTACTAATTTCTGCCACACTTCTTCATTTTCTGTTGGCTTATTCCACCCTCTTCTCACAATATCCCCGCATTCTTCATGGTCCTCCCAGTATGATTCATATTTGAAAAATCTGTTGCTCTTCTTTCTTGGTTCTGGCATTATAATAATAGGACTGTGATCTGAACTATAACTAGTAAAGCAATTAAGGTAGCATGTTGGAACATTATTCTCCATTCCCAGTTTGCCATAGCTCAATCTATCCTTTCTCTTGTATTAAAACCATTTCTTGGGTTGCTATACCAAGTAAATCTTCCTCTTTTTAATTCTAAATCCATGAGAGCATAAGCATCAATTAGCTTTCTAAATTCAATGATTTGGCTGTTTGGTTTTGGGTGAACGCCATTTTTTTTCTTCCTGGTTCAAAATATCGATAATTGAAATCTCCAATAAAAACCTGAGGCTTTTGTTAGTCATCTTTTCTGGAATTGAGCTCACTCCATAGTTGCCTCCTTCTAGCAAAAATAGGGTATCCATTTACAAAATTACAATACCTTTTATTCTCTTTTTTATCCTTAACCTGCGTTAAAATAAAATTGATACTCCAGGAATATATGTTAATATCCAAACTTTTTCTTTCCAAAATAAGCAAAGACCTCCGGGCAAACCCCGGAGTTCTATGCTAAACATTTTATCAAACTGAAGCTTCTTCCTAAGTTTGTTTACATACATTTCCTTTGCTCTTGTTTCCATTAAGAAGACAGCAGCTGGTTTAAGCTGTTTGCACATATTTTTCAATTCTGAAACTGTCACAGGAGCCGCTAACCCGCAACAGTTCCAACTGATTATACTCATAGGTGAGGGTGGGACATGATAAGACCCACCTCCTCAGCCTTCATGCCTTCCATAGTTTCTTCAATTCCTTGCGCATCTTGTACTCTCTGACCTTTACCTGAAATTGTTGGGACCGTTTTACTCTTCTTTCTTACTCTCTAAAACTGTGCCAAATTCTCCCCTTCTTCAGTAACGTCTTCTATTTGCATTTGTACCTCTTCTTTCCTTCCTCTTTTTAGTTGTAAAGTATTACATAATCTTTGGGACAAATCAATTTCATACTGGTATGTTATTGTCATAGCTTGGTTGTTGTTTACTTTCTCCTCTTCATCATCTGCAAGTTCAACAATATAAAACCCTCCGTCTTTAGCCTTGTGGATTTGTTTTCCATTTTTTTCTTTACGTCTTCCTGACTGCAATGTCTCTGGAACTTCTTAACATAATCGAATTTGATTCTCTCTTGAATGCCTTCTATATTTATTCTATCCAACTCCATTCGCTGCTCTTCCTCTGCCTTTTCCCCTTATTGACCCTTCAGCAGCTGCCCAAGAATTAAATCATGCTCTTCCTCCTGTGGGTCATTTTCTAATAGAAATATGGCCTTGTTAATTTTTTGGGATGCATCAGCCTGCTTGCTTAGTGACACTTCATCCTGCCTCTCAAAGCCATATATCTTTGCTTTATTTTTCTGTGAAAGATTATCTACTTCTTTACCTTTGTTCAAGTACTCCTGCTCCTATATACTTAAAGCCTTTTTCTTATGGGTTACTTGCATGGGCTCAGCTTCTTTCTCTTTTGGTTTCAAAGTTTGGAAAGGGCCTTGTGAAGCTAGCCCAATCCCCTTTTCATTAATCCCTTTCTCACTCTCCCCCTCTACTAATATTATTCCAACCACACTTTCTTTATCTTTTTTTGTTTCTTCCTCCACATTCTGACTATCACACTTTTCAGGACATGTAGGTCTGCTTTTGTGTCTCTAGCTTCTGCAGTATCTACCTGCTCTTAGATAGGCCTGCATTCTCTTCCTCCTTCCGTTACCCACCTATTTCATGCGTTTTTTCCATGCGCCACCCATAAAATCGGTTCTGAAGTTTTAATTTCGTTGTCTTTTTGCCTGATTCCTGCTTTTTCAGCTAATGAGGAAATCGACCTGAGTTCCGGAGCTAAAAGATCTTGTCCACATCTTGGTAAGTTTGAGTTATGAATAGTCATTACCTTCTCCTCTCTACAGCTTCTCCTATCATGACCTATCCTTCCACAATTATATCAATAATCATATAACCTTTCATATTTAAATGACGGCTAAGAATAACTGCCATTACTTTTTTTGTACCAAAATTCTGTTTTCAATTGCTCCAAATCATTCACATTCACTCTGACTCTCAGAAAGTTTCTAAGCATTCCCGTCAACGTAAGGATATTCAACTTCTAATAGTTTTCCCAGAGAAGCTCCTATCTTTTCAACATTACTTTTGTTCAACTTTTCTAAGGGCAAGACATGAACTTGGACTCAGATAGCAATGGAGTTATAACATACCTCTTCGAATGAAAGCTCTGTCCTCTACCATTGCAAGCTAAGCATATGTCTGTCCACCCTCCATGGCCCTTCTCCATAAATTCTTATGGAATCTTCTTCATGCTTGAAGTTGAACAAATATGTATTTGCTCCCATGCTTGAGATAATCAAACCTTGGGGCTCTCTCCATATTCTCCTGATTGATTTTTTTTACAGTGACCTTATTTACATTCTTCTCTGTCAAAAATCTTCCAACCAACTTCTTTCTGATCTGATGTTCACCGACATCCTGGTCTCCATCAAGGTGAAGAACTTCTCCACCCAATGCTGCCATGAGCTTGAAATGTTAACTAGCTGAACTTGGAATCTAGACTCAGAAATTTGTGATTGTTTTGGTTGATAATATTATGATTTTCTCTTTCTTCCTTTAACAGAGTTCCGCTGTCGAAGATAAATAAGCTTTCTGTCGAAGTAGTTGCTCTAGCTATCTAGAGAGATTAGCTCTCCCTCCGAGATTAAAATTTTTTTTGGACTCCACTGAATGTATAGATGGGATTACCAGGTTTGAGGATTCTATAATTCCTTTCGATATAATTTTTAAATATCTTCATTCTCAATGTATTGTTCCATAATTTCAAAAACATTGTTTAGAAATGGTATGACCGGTCAAACTTTATATTTTTGGTCTGTCCCACTACTAGCACAGCTGACACGAGCAGAATATCAAACTTAAAGATAGTCTTTTTTTGCACCTACTCAAATAAAGATGTTAAAAACATCTTCTTACGTAGAGTCTTGTGTAAAAAGTGTGCTTTGTTTGTTTGATCACACTTAAAAAAATATATATTTTTATAATATATTAAATTAAATCTTACGATTCATCATCTAATGGCAAAAAAAATATATGCATCTTTATATGAAGACAATTGTAAAATCTTCATGATAGTATCCATTTTTTTTTTAAGTTTTTGGTCGAAATGGGCGAAGAGTAGAATTTTCTGTAGTTTGTATTAATTTGGGTCAAGAATTCAGCTTGATATATAGGTACTTTATTCTACTTGGTTGGATTGGTACTTTTATTTTTGGACAGGTATTGGTACTTAAGTTGGGTCATTATGGCGTCATGTTTGATATCCAACAATGACAAATGCAAGCCCAAATTATGGACAGCATTAAGCCCAATTTATGTTACACTGATCTTGATGTGTCTCATGCAGCCCATCACCTGATTTACATGGCACCCTGAACACTCAAAACAAATATGCAAAAAAATAAATTGGACTTGAACCCTAGAAGCACAAACAAAAAGAAACAGTACTAATCAAATCCAATAATGGGTGGTTGTCAATATTGGTATGGTGGTAATGCTTCAACGAAGTATCAAATTCTAAATATTTTTATTATAAACTCTTATGGCAAGAAATTATTTATTTCAAAAGTTTAAACCAATTATATATATATAACAACAGTTGTCATTGTCATTTCTCCAATTATATATAACACTGTTTAAACTTTAAAGTACTTGGAATAGAAGATTGCAATAATTTTGCTGAGAGGAGTAGGGATCTAATTTTATAAATGAAAATATGAAATATAATATATATTTTCAAAGTTTTCTAAGTAATATAATGAGAGCTTTAAAACATATTAATATTACAAAACAATACGTGTTTTAATACTTGAGAGATTTAATATGGCTATGTATGTATACCAGCTGGTGGTATACACATTCAAATACAAGTGCATCTCGTATGATTGTGATTATCCTTAATTAAAGAATAATTAGTAGGAGTACGTAGTAGTAGTGTTTATTATTGAGGGTAAAGTTCCTCACGTATGATAAAGCAATGATTGCTTTGTTTCTTTTGACAATAAAAGTTCTAACATCAAGAATCACTTTATCCTCTTTGCCACATGAAATATATATGATATCATCCCTTTTTTTGGAACGATTTGGAAAAAAAAAAGTTTAAAGAATAATAATTCATATTCATATTCTGAAAAATCTACACAATCTTTTTTGTCTTTCAAAAACCGATTTATCACCAGTAATAACTCCCATACTTTTTTTGGATATGACTTCTAAAGACTTGTCCGATTCATTTCTCCTCCTTTTTAAAGATATAGAATGCTAAGCAGCAGGATGGGCAGCATCCCCACCAGTTTCTTTCACCAACCCAGAACCACTACCAACTTTTTCCTTTTTCTAACTCGAATAGGACTGGAGCTATGAAGTGTTCAGATGAGGAATTCGTCCGCCTACAATAAACAGCAACAGTACATCAGCAATCAGAAATCATCAAAACCAAAAACACAGGTCTATGATTATCTATATGTGCTTTCAACTCCTCTTTATTATTTTCCCTCTCAAAATGTAACATATCCGGAATAGACAAGCATTTGCCAGAAAAAGTTTCCCTCAGACATCTCGACCGGGAAGTAGCATATCTTTCAAGAAAAAAATTCGGAAAAAACCAACCCTAAAAGCTATCTTGAATAAAAGAAGGGAACCTTATTCGTGGACAGATGAGCGTTTGCGACCGTTTACAAGAGTTAATACCGAAACAGACAATTCCAGATGCCCTCAGACAGATACCACTAAACAAGTAAAGGACAACGGACAGTATTCGTGGATATAGCGGGAAGACCTACTATCATTCAAGGAAGCGGACCGTTGACGACAGCGGGATGGACAGATGCTACTCAAAAAGCCGATTATCGCCTATGAAAAAATTCAAAAAAAGGCCTTTTCCTCACTTCTCTCACCAGCCTAAAAAATCTGCATAGGCTCCAAACACTAATATAGAGGAAACTTCTCTATCAGTTCACTGTCTAGGTAAAAAGGGTACTTGATCTCCAAAGATCGAACCTTTATAAACAAAGACTTAAAATTTTTAAAAGAAGGGATCTCACATGAAACTCGGTAAAACAAAGAGTATACATATAGAAATACTCTCAGTCCTCTCTCCTTTCGCAAACCCTTTCCTCAATAGTACAGGGGAGGAGTTCAACACAGACACTCGACCCCTCTCTGAAAAGCTTCAGAGCCTCTAGCTCACGAAGGGACTCGACATCACAAAATGACGACGCAAGAGTCTTTACGTCGACATGCACCCAATGGTAAGGATTTTCTTTGTTTACTTCAACTACGTTGACTTTATCCTTTTCCTTTGATCTCACCCTAAATTCGGCCACAAAGATCTCGGCTCAAATCGATTACTCATTCAGCGCCAACCAATCTATAAAACAAGAATAAGGCCAACTAAGCTAGGGGGATCATCGGACAACAACCCACTGATCACATACTCATTTTTCTAAGTGATTCTTTATTGACTTGAACGTCGGAGTCCTTTTTGCAGGTACCACGTTTGGGTCCGAGTTCACGAGGGTTATTATTTTAATTATACTATTGTAGTTTTTTTATTTAGTTTTAAATTTTCATCATTTATCTTTGTAATTCGTAATTTTACTTTTTTTCTTTTAAATATTTAATACATATAATTTTTAGAGAATATTAATGTTGTGATTAATAATTAGAATCAAGATTTAATTGTTTAAAAAAATAGTTTTACGTTAATTTTATAACTATTAATATAATAATTTTTTACTAATGTCTAATTATATATTTATATATAGAGAAAAAATATTATTTTTTAAATTTTTTTATGTCTTAGATAATTAATTATTAGTCAAAAATGATGGTGGTCTAGATGCGGGGGGATATCACTATAAAAAATACAGCTCTTTTTTTAATTTTCATCAGCCAACAAGAACCCTCCTTGGTCATAACAAGGGAACTAGCACTAAGCGACTAATAACGGAGGAAAGACCCGCATAGAAGATAGGCGTATACCTATGTACATAGCATCTGGTAAGAACGTTATTTACCACAACTATCATACTTCACAAATTCCCAAAGAGAATAAGCACTGGTTCAAAGTCTTCTTTATGATACACGTAGCAACTCTTCTTGTTCAATCCTTGAATTGGAACGACGAGAGAGTGACTAAGCCGAAAAGGTATAGCGGGAATTGGTAACCCGGTTAGATCGATGACCTCAAAACCAGTAACAACCCTAGCTTAGCCTCTTTCTGAGCATTGTGCTCTATCTTCTCTTCCCTACAGCACATTTGCTTGAGTGCTATGCGCGCGATTGCTTCCTTATATAGCTATAGCTAGCTTCTTTGTTTTCTTTTTTAAGTATCTCGTTACTAGACTAGCTTTTTTGAGTGACCCAGGAACAAACTCTCCCTTAGGGTGCATTTCTGGTGAGTAAGTCGAGTCCTTCTTGCTTGAAAGGAATAGCTTGCTTTGTGACTGAAAACAATTAATAAGTCCAATTAGGCCTAAGATCTTGTGGTAAATTACCCAACCCGCTTCAACCAATTCTTACTTCCTAAGGAAGTGTAAGCCATACTTTCTTTCTTAGAAAGATAGCCCTGTTGTCAGCCACGCTTTGTTTGAGATCCGTTGCAGGACATGTGAACTTCTACTTCTTAGTAAACGGGCTTCTTCAAAGTAAGGTGCGGAGCAGAAGCCGGGGAGAGGAATTAGATCCTTTGCATACAGAACAGACTTTTTTCCAAATAGAAGTTACATAGAGTCTGGTGGTATTGTATATAAGTATAAGAATAAGGATTTTTTTAGGAGTTATAAATTTCACACGAAATTTCGTAAGAGAAGAAAGCAAAAGGCTTTGACTTGAGTAAAGTAGAGAAAGAAAAAGCTTTATCAAAAAGCGTCCGCTCACGTCAAGTCCGAAGGAGATGTAGTTGCTTTGACTTTCTTTGACATTGGATTGGTGTGCAGTGAGAGGGGCCTCTCCCTCCTTATTTGATTCATTTTATAAGGCGAGGCTGTAGACCAACAATCCAGCAAAAGGGCTTCAAAGCTCCTTTCTCAAAACCTCCCGTCTTCACAATAATAAGGTAAGCATCAAAGTCCAGCAAACCCAACCTATACAAAGAACTCTTTTTAGCCCCTACTCCTAACAAGTGAAAGTAACTGGGTTTGTAGAAATTTTTTTCAAGTGAGAGAGTTGGCTATAAGATATATTATACTAAAATTTGGCAATGAAATCAATACATTTCATCTCATCTCTCTGGTATGACTCTCGGCTGCCTACAGGTTTTATAGTGGAAAGTTATGTATGGTGAGCAGATCATGGAGGAATCTTTTGTTCCCCAAAATAAATGTGAAAGTTGCAGACATACTTTTTTTTTTAATTTTGGATGGTCCCTTCTTACAGCTGCAAATCAAGATCCGCAAGAAATATTATGGATGTAAAGTCCTTGAACGGTGAGCAATAAAATAGAGTTATATGGATGTCTGATCACTCAGTTTTCCATAAAAAATGCCTAGAGGTTAATCAGAGCTACTATGCCTTGGTTGAATTAAAACAGGAGATCTTTTTAAGAAGGAACTCAGTCGTGGACTGATTCCGACTCTTTACCAGAAGAAAACGGAGGAGCGGCATGGTTTCTATTAGAAAGGCTATTTCTTGCATATCCAGAATAGTCTGTAGCGAAAAGCCTTCTTTATAGGCAAGGCAGGAGCTAGAAGCAACTCGCCAGACTCGAACTGGCATGGCTCGCATCAAGCCTATTCTTCCACTCAATAGAGTTTCTTTTGTTCCGCAATTCGAAAGCCTAAGCCTTTTGACATCTACGGGTCCGCTGGTTAAACGAAAAGAGTCCTCTTTCTGGACTCCCCCTAGACCTCTGTCTGGTCTAGAGAACATCTCTAAGCTCTAGAGCTCCTGTCCTTACTAAAAGCGTAACCAGCACCAATCTCCTTTTCATCTTGGGGGTGATTCTATATATTAACCTTTTGTAAGGCAAAATTCCTAATGGTGGAGGAGCCCTGTAAATCCACTTTTCCACTCCCCCTGCTTAGCAGGGGACCTCGCAGTCACCTTTGGCTCGAGCTACTTTTACTTTCCGATAACAGATAACTTGTTGCCCGATTCTACCTGTAAAAAAATCAATCACTTCTAACACTTACAAAGACCTCTGAAGCGATCTTCTTATAGTAAATAAGTTTAGATTAAGCCAACCTGCTAATCCCTATATCTAGAGCTAGAGAAAGAAAAAGCAAGGCAACTTCCGTAACGAGTCAATTTGGATTGGATTGGAGTCTAAATCTTGGTGGGAAGTCCAAATATGCCGTCATTTTGAGATGTAGGAAATGTCGAGTCATAAACTGAAAGGATATATAATAAAAGGTGTATGGTATAATAGCCAAAGCAATCCATGATGTGACAAAATGGATAGAACTTTGAAGAAAGATAACACTGATACTATACTATACATTGATCTTTTTTTTTGTCCGGAAACAATAAAAGAAAGTCCTATCTAATTATGCAACAGCATCCAGGGAAGAAAGAAGTAAGGGCTTATAACTCGAATATCTCAGAGGATAAAGATCCAAAATCAAGGAGTTGGATAGATATCAAGATGGATGTGGAAGAAACTTAGGTATTTTTGGAGATAGACCAGAAAGATTTTAAGAAGACATTTAGATTGGAGAAAGGCCTCTAATAGATAAATTTCCAAGATTCTATTTGATATTGACATTGAAATTTGATACGTATCCTATTTTCTTTTGTTAGTGAAGATGTAAGAAAGGAAGTGATGGACGGTGGCAGACACTACAACCGTGGCACCGTTGAGGAAGTTTTGCTCGACTTCAAGGGTCACAGAGCTGCTATGATCAAAGCCCTCACCATTGATGTTGAGGAGTGTTGCCGGCAGTGTGATCCATATAAGGAGAACCTCTGTCTGTGTATGGATACCCCACTGAACAGTGGGAAGTTAATTTACCCGCTGAAGAAATTCGAGCAGTAACAAATCATATAACTTGGAAGAAGAAATGATAAAACCACAACTAGTTAAAGATTATTAACAAGCCGTTATCTTAAAAAGCGGCCCTTAAAGCCCTTTCTAAAATCATGGCCAAACTCCACGAATCAGTAAACTAATCATCTGTATAAACGAGGAACTAACATCGACATAAATAGGTTTCACTTAATTTATTTGAATATTCATTAATATCTCTTTTAAGCTTCTTTCCTGATTTGTAATATCTTTTATAAGTATTTTCATCACCGTGTTTAAGTCAAGCCGACATATAACTCTCCAGGTTAAGCAATACACTGCTAGGAGGAACCGCTATAATTCGGCTATCTCCACACTAACAGAACAAAATTTGAGACCACTGCAAACTATGAATTTTGGAATGACCTGGTATGGAACTGGAATCTTAGACGAAGAAGACAGTTTTTTGAGTGGGAGAGTTAGATTTTATATTACAACAGGTTGTTCTGTGTGTGCAGGTGACGAAGATAGATTATCTTACAATTTCTCAAAAGAAGGAAGCTTCTCGGTCGGTTAGATCGCTAGTGAACATAGCTCGGAAAAAAAAGTTAGACATGTCAGAATACAAACATTGTTTTGATAATATCTGGAGCAGATTGATTCTCTCAATAGTGGAGATAATGACATAGTTTGCTATTATTAGCAATCTTAATACAAATATGACAAGATAAACTCTAAGTTTATACTAAATAAATTGCGGTTTATGTAAGAAAGCGCTTGTAAGTACGTGAAAAAAATGTGAGAAAAGCTAATGCATGTAGAAGGGATTAGATAGGTTAGGCCGGAATTAAAAACTTTCTTTGTTTCATGGTATGATCAAGATGGAACAAAATGTGGGAGAAAAAATTGGATCAATTTATGGTTTGTAAAAGTGTGGACAATATGGAGAATTAGAAATCTTAAGCTCTTTGAAAAGAAAAAATTTCAACAAGATGAAAATATTGAATGCTTGGTCTTTTTATGAGAAGTTGAGACTGATTAATAGAAGGAGTAAAGGAATAGACCATAGAAAACACCACGAGGAAAAAAGGAGTTGGTAGTTATGTATAGAATATATTCATGAAAAATATGTGACTGCAGTGGGTGGTTATCTCTTGAATCATAATAATAACGTGTTTTTTTTTTTTTTGTGTGAAGTTGTAGCTGTAGGATGTAATGCGGGTGCAGTTGTGCTTGGTGTAGAATGTGTAGAATTAGTGACATAATTTATTATTGAAGAGGAGTTGAATCATTGGATGAAGTAGTATTCATATCTAAGGACCAGTATTTGGTGAGATGGGGAAAAGAGAATGTGAATATATATTGGATGCTAAACTTTGAGAGAATGTGAATATAACAGGGATTATTTATAATAAATTAGTGGATCACTTGGAGAGAAAACTTAGAGAAAAAATATATATTTGTTGTAAATTGATAATACTTGTTTAGATTGATGACACTCATTGTGTGTTGAGTGGAGGCCTTATGTTGGTTGTGTGTTGTTGATAGAAGATAATGTAATTTGAAAAAGGACTATGTGGAGTTTATTTTTTTTCAAAGAGCTATTGGTGTTGCTAGCGTTGGCTTCTTTGTTTGTTTTAATTTTATTGTATTGTTTACTTGAATTCTTGATGTTGTCTGTTTTTCTTTAGGAGCTTGGAGGTGATTACGTAGTTTTAATAGCAATATCGAAAGAGTTTATATAATTGATCATTAAACGTTTTAAGATTTTTCTCTTCATTGGGTCAAGGTTATATTATGATTTAACTATTAAAAAATATTTATATTCTCATTATCTTATTACGAAAAGATATACCAGTATATATATAGGTCACTTTCTGTCAGCAATCAAAATATTCAAAACACATATTTATTATTTTTTTAAATTTTGTAAAAAAAAAGATATTTAGGAATCACGGTTGATATTAAAAAAAAGTTATTTTAATTTCTTTCGATATAATGTTCAAATATCTTCACTTTCAATGTATTGTTCCATAATTTCAAAAACATTTTTTAGGAATAGTATGACCGGTTTGGTCTGGCCCACTGGTAGCATTGTTGACCCGAGCAGAACATCAAACTTAAAGATAAGAGTGTTTTCTTAAATGTTTTTGGTCGAAATGGGTTAAGAGTAGAATTTTCTGTCGTTTGTATTATTTTGGGTCAAGAATTCAACCCACGATATATAGATACTTTATTCTACTTGGTTGGATTGGTACTTAATTTGGGTCATTACGGCGTCGCCCAAAGTATGGACAGCGTTAAGCCCAATTTGATTATGTTACAGTGATCTTGATGAATCTCTTGCAGCCCATCAGACCAAAACAAATATGCCAAAAAAGAAATAGGGGTAGCCCTAGAAGCCCAAACAAAAGGAACAGTAATCAAATCCAATAATGGATGGTTGTCAATTTGTCATACTTGTCAAAATTGATATGGTGGTAAACTGGTAATACTTCAATGAAGTATCAAATCCTAAATATTTTGATTATAAACTCTTATGGCAAGAAATTATTTATTCCAAAAGTTTAAAAACATATTGATATTACAAAACAATACGCGTTTTAATACTTGAGAGATTTAATATGGCTATGTATGTATACCAGCTGGTATACACATTCAAATACAAGTGCATCTCGTATGATTGTGATTATCCTTAATTAAAGAATAATTAGTAGGAGTACGTAGTAGTAGTGTTTATTATTGAGGGTAAAGTTCCTCACGTATGATAAAGCAATGATTGCTTTGTTTCTTTTGACAATAAAAGTTCTAACATCAAGAATCACTTTATCCTCTTTGCCACATGAAATATATATGATATCATCCCTTCTTTTTGTGGAACGATTTGGAAAAAAAGTTTAATAAAGAATAATAATTGATATTCATATTCTGAATTCTGATCCTCTTTAAGAAAAAGCAAATAAAACGCGGGTTTAAGATACATTTGAAATTAGATTGGAACCATGCAAACGCAACGGTACCTTTGGATGATGAGCTTTTTCTCTTTTTTCTTCTTTATTATCACAAATAGAATTCAACTTTGTCTTTGGTTTTCTTCAATTCTTTCACTCTTATTAGCTTCTCTACAAACTAAATATTCATTCTCACTACTTTGAAGTAATCATCATGGCAGGGGAAAGATCAACGGCCAAGAAAACTATCATTGGAAGCTTAATGCGGAAGAAGCTTTCTGACATCACCAACTCCTCACACCACCTTCAAGAACAACAAAAACCACTAGAGGATACTACTTCTTCTAATTCTGCTGATAAGGATTGCATTCAACAACTTCTAAAGGTTTAATTTCTCTCATCATCCTTGTTTTCAATTTGTGTTATTATTTAAGTACTTGAATTTTTTTTATGCAGGAAAGAATGACTCTGCTGAAGCTGCTAGCTGAGAAAAAGTATCCTCTCATATAATCTATGGAAATATATAATTAGGAAGAATTTGATTTAGTTTTCCTTGATTAAAATTGGAAACAGTAAAATAATTGAATGGACTAAAGCTGAGATGCAGATGTTGAGAGGCAATGTTCAAAAACTGCAACTACAGAATTGGAATCTTGCTCAATCAAACACACACATGCTAGCGGTACATTTTACATCTTATACATTCATATTAATATCATTATTTTCACAGGGATAATAATTCTATCTAATTGCTCTTGCAGGAGCTTAATTTAGGAAGGGAAAGGGTGAGTTTATATATATATTTCGGTAATGCTAGAAAGACAAAATTAAAAAGAAAAACAGCCAAAACTTGCTTTATTTAACATTGATTAATTATTGCAACAATAAATAAATGCTAAATAAAACAAGTTATGACTTTTTTTGATTGTTTTTCTTTGGTTATTAAACATTTCCGTATATATTTAGACTGCAAATTTAAATTTCATTATCTTGCAATGATATAAACCTTTTGATGAAACTCAATTTTAGATAAAAGCATTGCAACATGAACTTGTATGGAGGGTTGCTTTATTTAAAGGGAACAAGACCAACACTGAGATTGTAGTGGTATGTTTCTAACATACAATTCTGAGCTTCATTTAGTTTTGTACCTTAGAAAATGATACTATAGAATGTTACATGTTAGGAAAAGGTGGAGATGAAGAATGGAAACTTGGCAGATGATGGAGATGATGAAGCAGGGAAACCGTCTCCAGAAGCTAGCTATCACAAAAAAAGGAACATGAATAATAGAAGAAGATCCATTAGGCGTAGATGTAAATGCTTGCACGGTGCTCATTCTCTCCTACATATTTAAATCTATCAAATGTTTCTTTTCTTACACTTGTTATTTAATGGTTCTTGACTTGTAATTTTTCAGCTACTCCTTCCCCAAAGAATCCACCAAAAACTAGACAAAAGGACAAAGGGGAGCCTCTAGAAGAATTGTTTGAGATAGAGGATGGTAGTTTTGTTGTGAATGTCACTCCATCAAGGCCTAAACAAAAAGCAAAACATGTCACAACACAAACAATCTCTGCTTCAAAATCATCTTCCTTCCGAATACCATTTCTAAAATCATAACTTCCTTCAAAACCACATCAACCATACTATTATTAACATATACTCTAGTGTGTTGCATTTACCAACTTACTATTTTACTGTTGTTTTCTTAGTTCTTACATTGAATAACTATGTACTGTAGCAAACTTGGATTCCACTTGGGCCGAGTCTGATTGTTCAATTTGGGCCTTTGGATACATATATGGGCCTTTATTGCTGTATAAAATGCACATCATTTGAAGAAGCACAGAACAAAAAAGAATGCCATATAGACAAAGCGCGTGGAACCTATCTTTATTCCATTTTTATGCCTAACCCTACATACTTTGGCGTTTAGTTAACAATGATTTCATTTAATTTATATTCCTTATGATAAAAATTTGTACTCATAAGAACAATTTACCTTACAGAAAATGAAACAGTCGCTAATCCCACATTTTTCCTTTTCCTCTAACTGAAATCCTATAATTCATTGCTGTTCCTCCTTGCAAGTAAGTACTAAGTAGTACTATTTTTCCCATTTTGGAATGCATCACATTCACTAGCATAGCGGGTTTTATATTTAAGGCATATAGTGCAATAGTATGTCACCCTAGTATTATTAATAAGTATTAACTTAAGTTAATTTGGTCTCCAACTTCAGCCTTAACTATCACTTGGGATTCCAAAAACATGACATGATTGGAGATGGAATTGACGACCTACCTAAAATGACTTTTATATAACAAAGGGTTAGCTCTAAGTAGTGACCCATTATTTATTTTTGTGCTCTATTTAATCAAATTCTTCAAGTTGATGGATCCCACGCGGTTTAAATTAAACAAAGTTGGGTGTTGTTACCCGCTAAGACCCCACTCCTGTGGACTAATTAATAATTAATTATCTAATTTCCCAACTTTATTATACCTTATCAATGTAGGAGTATATTCCATCTTTCATATAACTCCAAGCTTTTGTATCTAAGGCCTTGTTTTGTTATGACAAATCCTGCAGAATCACTTTGATTTTTTTAGTAAAGTCTCATATATATTTGCAAATAAAACTTGCTCTTCTCATCACATGTCTACAATTGCTTATATTATTATTCAAATTACGGAACGCATGCATGTTAGTTTAGTTTATAATTAATATTTGTTCTGTGTCAGTACTTGGAAGTAACGTCTCGATCGTATATTTTGTATTATTGAAAGGGATTGAAGTGGAGGGGCACTTCTTTTTTTCATATTTGAATTGTTTTAGAGGGTTTTATATATTTATCATATACACTAACACACGTAGTTATGTATGTTGAGCACGAAGTGTATGCATGCTTAAAATATATTAATTAATTATCTACCATATATTAATTGGAACATTTAGATAGTTGGATTTGATGTATTGCGCGCCAAATCTCTCAACGCACGCATTTTCTTTTTGATACGTTTTTGTTTATTTAAATAAAAAGAGTTAAAAGTGGACAAGTCAAAAGGGGCATAGAATACGACTTTAATCATCCTCACTTTTGATTATTTATAATTCAATATATATGACTCTCTTTAACTGCCACTGAAAGAAATTCGTTAATTCTTTTTCTACTGAAGAGAAACTGTAATTATTGTTGTCTCTTAAGAGACAATGTAATTAACTTTAATTTCGGATAACATCACTACTTTGATGTTTTAGCGCAAAATGATTCTTAGGTCACTAAACATATATCCTTTCCTTTCTTTAATTTCTTTATAAAGCGATTCCTCTGTGTATGTATGCTTAAATTGTGTGTGGATTATCCATATAATAATCTCTATTCTCAATCGTAAATAAATTGACCATAACTATTTTAACTGTTATTTTTAAATAAAAATTATATATTCTAAGAAATAAATAATCATAAATAATTTAACATATTTAATTACATTATTTAATATTAATATTTTAACTGTTATTTTTAGATAAAAACTTATATTATATTCAAATAAATTTAATAATTCACACAATTATTAGATAATTTAACATATTTAACTAAATTTTTATCTATTGCATTTTATATTCTATAACCATGTTTATACGAGTAACCACCAAAATGAAATTAAAAGATACTAATGGATGTTATAAGACTTTTTGATGTGGCATATTTTCAAATGAAACATGATGTGGTACAGTATCAAAGTGCAAGTGCGTGTAGAAATTCTCTCCCTCTCCCAAAGGTTCCGCTGCAATCAAATAACAAAGCATACACAATTATTTAATACAAATAAATTGGACTACCATCACAACCTTTAGGGATAAGGTAGTCTCAAACGCAAAAAAGAATAAATTGAGCTAGTTTTAATTTTAAGGTTGATTTAATTTAGTCAATAGAACTACTCAATTAATCAATCTTGCATTGATATATAATAATAAAGAAATTGTTGAAATAAAAAGAATTGAGATGGATGGAGTAAATGTGAGTCCTGAGACAAAGATGGCAAAGCAATATAATGAATTAAGAATATGTCACGTGTTTAGTGTCTCTTATCCAATGCCAGAAACAACATTCATGAGAATAATGGGACTATACCGATACCATGTTATTTGGCCGACAAAAGCACTGCCAAGAATATCTGAAATTGCAACCAAAATGGGAGAACCTCTCATCCACATTCTTCTATTTTCATTATTGGAATTCCTTGTAAAGGGATCAAACTCATTAATATTCTTATATATAAGTCTCAATATATATCATTCTGTACTCCAATTTGCCAACCGGATCATACCCCTTTCCTCACTGCTCCGACCACCACCACCATTTTACGATAATGTGGGCCCATTTCTATCTATAATGTCCCACTCCCACCAGGTTACATATATATTATGGACCTAATAATAATGTTTGCCAAGTCTCAAAACAAATAAATAAAATTAGAAAAAATCTAGAGCCACCAATTTTATTAAATTTTGGCCAACATATAATCAACAAAATAAAAATGAGTAATTTTACACTATTGAATGAAATCTCACACCATTAAAAACATTATTAATAGTTATTTAATGACTACAAATCACAAAAATTGCTGATCCTAACACTCTTCATAAAATCAAACCACTCTCCAATTCCAATATTCACAACTTGTAGTAGAGTAGTCCGCAGTTAGTTAAACAAAGGTGAAGGTTAATTAGTTGCGTTTATAAGTTCAGTGTGAAATTACTCAACTTATTTTTTTATGGTAAATTTTAAATAATATTTAAAAATTATTTATTTTTATATTTTTTAAATTAAATATTAATTTTTATTTTTTTAGTAAATTAGGTAATTATATATAGGCACCATGCACCAATTAATTATCAGCAGGATATATAAAAATGGAGATGTGGTCTTATATACTCTATTATTGACTATTATCTTTAATGACAATGCCAACAAAAATTATGTTTGATAATTATTAAGCAATGTTTTGTATTTTTTTATTTTGGGTCAAATTTGTAATCCAACAATAAAAAAAATCTGTTGGAAACTTTTTTAGAGAGAGATGTGGCGATTAAGATTCTTTATTTTTATTTTTTAAATAATTGAAAATTAATCTATTATTATCATATAGACGTATGTACTAATATATGTATTATATGTAAATATAATTTTTATATAGAATAATTGATGATTTTTTTAGAGATCAGTTATAACCATTCATAAATTTTTCCTTTTCACTTAAATTTTAGAAAATTGACTTCATGATGATATGATATTAGATATCATTATTGTTAACTTAAAAAAAAAACAACATAGAAATAATTAAAAAAATTATAGAAAAAATTCACATAAATCTAAAAAAATGACTTCATGACATCTCTAATTTTGTAAGAATAGATCTAAACATATACAAAACAAATTTTAGAAATTATGAGGTATATATATTACACTTTATTTGAAAAAAGCAAAGTGAAATTCCCAAAGATTTCTTTGGGTATTTTTATTAGTTAGATGATGAATCGAGGTTTTATTGGGTTTCTTTGTTGGATATTCAATTAGTTGATTAATAATCATAATTGTAAGCATCATGGCACGTCTAAACACTGTTGTAAATCATGGCTTCATAACATGCCTAAGATGATGTACCTTTACATGGAAATGAATAGGATCACTTCTTTATGCTCTTATAGGCTCTTTATTCTTACTTTCTTTTAATAGCAAAATGAGTGTATTAACGACTAACTACCGTCTAAATTAAATATTAAACTTTTGGTTGAGTATGATATGAAATAATTAAGAAACATTGATAATGCCTATGAAATTATTATAGTGGATGCGAGTAGAAAAATGGGCACGCTTGCTAAGTTGTATGATAACATAATAAACTAATTAATCAATGGTGTAAATTATAAAAAAGAATCCATAGTGGGCAGCACAATCTCCAAAAAGATCCTCAACGCTACAATTTAAATAAAGTAAAATACTCAAGGGATAAATCAAGTTATGGTCGTTATTCACAAGAATGAAGATAAAAATAAAACCAAAGTGTTATAAAACATAAATAGGGTTCCAAAGTCGTCTCTGTCTGGCATCTTCCCTACCAGGCAAACTTAATCACGAATTAAGGTGTCCTTTGAGTTATCAAAAAGCACCTCCAATGCTTAAATTTGCCGCTTCCTAAACAGTTATTACTAATTAGCACACATAATCATGCGTATACAACCAACTTTGAGCAGGTATTAACTATTAAGGATAGAATTTAGAGTTTAAAATTTTAGATAAAAAAAATTTGAAGATTGAATAATATTGGACTCGATTAGAAACTACTTATGTGGGTATTAATTATTAAAGAACTAACTCTTAATTATTCAATATTAACTAATTTTCTTTTGTTATAAAACTATATTTTTTATTCTTTTTTTTTTGGAGAATTTATATTTAAATTTAAAATTTAAAATAAAAAATTTTGAAAATTAATAGTTAATATTGACTCAAAAAGTATTAGTACCCAGCTGAAATCTAATTATGATTATTAGAATAACGATATGATTAATAAAATTTATTATTATTAGTTAATATTTGACTCATAATATTCTAGTAAATTTTTAGTATTAAATTTTAAATTTAAATAATATAAACATATGATATTCACTAAGTGTTAGCACCCAAATATTTTTGTTATTATTATTACTAATCAAATTACTAATGCATTGAGATGGGACATAAAGGCGCGCGGCGCTCAATTTCATTCTTTTTGAGTTTGGACTTTTCTATTTATCAATTTGGATTATTACCTTTCTCTTTTTTGATTTGAGCAGAAAACAACCACCAAATATAGTAACGTGGTTAATTGGTAATAATAAGGAATATATTTGAACTCGCAAAGTCTCGTCAGATTTGATTTACATTTAGATATGAAGTTAATTTAATTTGTTAATTAAATTCTTAGAGTTTAAACTTTAAAAATATATATTTCTCTAATAGAAGTGTTACACATACAAGTCACTCGTACGAACGTGTTAATACGTACACTACTCAACAGTTTTTATAGCGCGCTTCGTGTTCTTCTTCCTCCTCCTCTTTCTCCCCTTTCTTTTTCTTTGTGTTTTTCTTCCTTTTTCTTCGCATATTTCATCTTTATTGTTATTTTTTTATTACTGTTGTTGTTACTTCATTTTTTTCCCCTCCTTCTCTTTCTATTGATTTTGCAACATTATGTATTTTTTTTATTTGATTTTTTTCTCTCAAAAAAAATTATGAGAATATGAAATAAAAAGATAAAGAAGAAGAAGCAGTAGAAGATGAAGAGGAGGAAGAGGAAGAGTTTTGAATTATGCAGAACTTATCAGTACACATACACCGAATGTTCTTAAATAATACACTCAAATATCTTCGTGTTACACTCAAATTTGCTGCAAATACAGGAAAATGTTTCCTCTAATGCTGCAATTTTTTGTTCTTTTTTTCTTATTTCTTTCTTTCTTTTAGTTGAACAATGTAAGTTCATTCTCTTCCAAGTAATTTTATATCATTATGTATTTTTTCTTCTTCTTTGTTTGATTTTTTTGTTTTTATTCTTGTTAAAAGAGTAAAATAAAAAAAAAACTTGAGAAGATAAAACAAGAAAAAAAAGATGAATAAGAAAAAAAAAAGAAGAAGATGATGATGATGATAAAAAAGAAGAAGAAGAAGCAGTAGAAGATGAGGAAAAGTTTTGAATTATGCAGAACTTATCAGCACACATACATTGAAAATTCTTAAACAATACACCCAAATATCTTTGTGTTATACCCAAATACAGAAAAATATTTTTTTAATGCAAATCTTTTGCATTACATTCAATTCAAACCATCAATGATGAGCAATAATTTTCACAAATAAAAACAACATTATTTACCCACAGAATCATAAACTACTAATGAAAACATTAACTAGAATCGAACCACACTTCAGCCACTTGATTGGATTCAAAATAAACAATTTCGTTCTGGTTCAATTGACAATCTGAACTTTAATTATTCATTATTTTCAACAACGAGATAACTGATAATGAAAGAGAAAGAGAAAGAGAAAAAGAAAAAGAAAAAAGGAGAAAAAATTCCAATAAAAAAAAGAAGGAAGAAGAAGAGGAGGATGAGGAGGTAGTGTTGATAAGAGAATAAAATAAAAAGAAACTTGAGAAGGTAAAACAAAAAAAAAGATGAATAACAAAAAAAGAAGAAGAAGATGGTGATGATGATGATGATAAAAAAAGAAGAAGAAGAAGCAGAAGATGAGGAGGAGAAAGAGAAAAATTTTGAATTATGCAGAACTTATCAGCACACATACACTGAAAATTCTTAAAAAATACACCTAAATTTGCTGCAAATACAGAAAAATGTTTCCTCTAATGCTGCATTTTTTTCTTTTTTTTTCCTTATTTCTTTCTTTCTTTAAGTTGAACGAATATAAGTTCATCATATTCCAAGTAATTTTGTACTATTTTGTGTTTTTTTCTTTGTTTGATATTTTTTTTGTTTTTATTCTTGTTAAAAGAGTAAAACAAGAAGAAACTTGAGAAGATAAAATAAGATGATGATGATGATGATGATGATGATGATGATGATAATGATGAAAAAGAAGAAGAATAAGCATCAGAAGATGAGGAGGAGGGAGAAGAAGAGTTTTGAATTATGCAACATTTATCAGGACACATACATAAAAAATTCTTAAAAAATACACCAAAACATCTTCGTGTTACACTCGAATTTGGTACAAATACAGAAAAATATTTTCTTTAATGCAGAACTTTTACATTATATTCAATTCAAATCATCAACGATAAAACATTATTCACCTACAGAATCATAAAATGCTAACGAAAAAATTAACTAGAATCGAACCACACCTCAACTACTTGATTGGATTCAAAACAACAATCAATTTCGTTTTAGTTCATTGATAATCTGAACTTGAATTATTAATTATTTTCAACAAGATAATGAGGAGAAGGAGGAAAAGGAATGAGGAGAAGAAATTCCAATGAAAAAAGAAGGAGGAAGAGGAGGAGGTGGTGGTGTTGGTGACGACGATAACGAAAGAACGTGCAGCAAGAAGAAGAAGAAGAAGCGCGCGTTGATTGAAAAATCTGTTAAATTAGGAAGCACGTGAAATCGACGTGCTAGAAGAGGCACGTCTAACGTGAAATAGAATATATGAACTTGTATGATTTATATGGGTAAAGGAAAAGTATATGGAACCAAGAGGTTACCAGCAAAAAACTAAACAAAACCACGTTAATTTATATTTCATTCTTAATTAATTTAATTTTTTTAATTTACAATATTTGTTATTAATTGTTGTTTAATGAAAATCAACTTTTGAGTAATATCTTTCCAAAAGTGCTCCTAGGATCACGGCACAAAATCAAGCCCATTTCTTCACACCTCACACTCGAAGCTCTTTGGGTTCATTATTAATTAATTTATTTTTTTAAATTTACAATATTTGTTATTAATTTCTGTTTAATGAAAATCAACTTTTGAGTAATATCTTTCCAAAAATGCTCCTAGGATCACGGTGCAGAATCAAGCCCGTTTCTTCACACCTCACACTCGAAGCCCTTTGGGTGTTACACTGCATGGTTTTCTCTTCTCCCTTCATATCATTGATGGCGCTGACCTCCTCCATCGGACCATCCAAGCGCCACTCCATTCTCAAGTAAAGTATACGCTCCTGATTATTCATCCTATCACGGCGGCTACGGTGCATGGTGCCTCATTGGTTACATCAGCGGCGCCAACCTCATCCAGTCAGACAATCAAAATAAGGGTGCGGTGCAACACTTCCGGAAGAGAGCATCTTCCATGGCGTTTTCAACCCCGGAAGGCGGATCGATTAGTACATTGATCAATCCAACACAAGGCGATGAACAATTCAGTGTGGGTGAATTAGTTATTCAAGAGCAAGAAGGGTCGAAGGTATGTTGCATAAGCTTCTCTTTCGTTGTTAGAAATTTTGTAAAATGTGTTATTTGAATGTTTATTATTCATGCTAATTAGATATTTTTTTTAGTTCAAAAAATATATTTATTTGGAAAATTCTGGCACAGTTATATATTGAGACGAGTAAGTATGCTTAAAAATTGCTACTAAATACTTACCCAGCATCTTCGAATTATAAGAATTGCCATCATTAAAGTATGCTTGACTCCCAGCTTTGTTTTGCAATATTTTTTATGGTTTTAATTGGACTCATTCATTATATAGTAAGGAATGTTCTTAACTTGACAATGATTTTTTTCGGTTTCTTTAATTGAAGGTCGACGAAATTACCGATGTCGTTGTGACTAGAAAGGATGAGTTGGACGACGGACACGAGGTTTGAATGTGCTATGTGAATGTTTCTAATTCATGCTAATTAGATGTTTTTTAAGTCATATTAGACCTTTCACTGTGTTAATTTTGTATTGTTGACTAAGAAAGAATATGTGCTCTTTTTGGTAGTATTTATGCCTTGGCAAGTTTTTGATAAGAATATGCTTTGATTTTACCTTTCATCTACTTTCTTAGGGTAGGTTACATCAATTCGGCATATGCTTTCAATATAGTATAACTCTATTATAAAGTGCTTTATAAATCTTGAAATGGTATTAGACCATATAATGATATAAAAGAAAACAAGTAGAGTGATGATTATACACTTTCCTAAAGTTCAAATATCATTTCTAGATTTATCATCATAGGATTTTACTGAAAATCTTCTCAGGTTACTATATGAAGGTGTTTTGTGATTTGTGAACCTATCAAATATATTGGTTCCTTATGTGATCAACTCGTTAACCATATAAATTCAAACCAATCCAACATTCAATATATTGGGTTGGGCTAAAGTTTTGGTTAGTATTTATAGTGAAACAAATCTGTATAATATAGATGTTTTTTAAAATTCAAAAAGCTCATTTATTTGAAAAATTCGGGTACGATTAAATATTTATTTGAGATATTATTAAAGTATGCTAAGACTTTGTATTAAATACTTACTGTGTTAGGGCTAGTTTTAATTTGTATCTAATTTTGTATATTGACGTTACAGTTGCCAGATCATAATGGTGTAGGTGAAGAGGAAATTCCAGTCATAAGAATGAGTTTTGGTTCGTTGCCTCTCACACAGAAATTTTATGCAAACTATGCAAAGAAAGTTGGGTTCGTTACTAAAATCATGAACACGAATTTTGATAAGACGCGGAAAGAATAAAAAATACCGGTTAATCAATCTATTTACTGCACGCGAGAAGGTTATCGAGAGTCTAGGTCGAACGCAGCAACTCGAGCAAACAAAATTACAGCCACGAGATGCAGAACAAGGATGTATGTCATGCTAGACAAGGAGAAGAAAGTTAGGTTGTGTCTAGATTAAAACTGAGGCATTCTCACCCCTATTTGGCTAAGAAAGTTGTCCACTATCATGAGTACCGGGAGCTAACCATGCATGCTAAGTGCGTCATTATGGATAACGACGAGACTGGAATAAGACCCAACAAGACGTATCTAGCACTGACAAACGAGATTGGTGGGTCCGCAAAGCTGGGTTTTTTCATAAAAAGATGTCAGAAATTACATCAGACGCAATCTCCGATGCTCCGATGACAATGAGGACTTCCAGAGGATGATGAATTATTTCGTTCGAATGAAGGAGATCAATCCCAACTTCTTTTATGCCATAGATGTTGACGATGCTAATAAATTTAGGAGCACACTATGGGTAGATGCAAGGTGCAGGGTTTCGTATGAATATTACGAAGATGTGGTGTCGTTTGACACCACTTACAGAAGAAACAGGTCTGTATACTTATTGAGGAATTGCAAGAGCAGTTATTTGTTAAATTTGTCTTGTTGCCTCACAGTTGTTTTTGCTCTTTTCACAGGCATGGTCTGCCATTTGCATCCTTTGTAGGTGTAAACCACCATGGGAAGTCTACTCTTCTTGGTTGTGCTTTACTTAGGAGTGAAGAGATCCCTAGTTTTGAGTGGGTGTTCACGCAGTGGGTGAGATGCGTTGAGACTGCACCAAGGGGGATTATCACTTACCAGTGCAAGGCGATGGCTGGTGCTATTATGAAGGTCCTACCTGACACTATCTACCGATGGTGCATCTGGCACATAATGAAGAAATCATAATTCAAGCTCGGTGGATACGCTAGGTACGGAGAATTGAATGCAATGATGAATCACATTGTGTGGAATTCTCCTTTGACTGAATCATTCGAGGCTGATTGGGCTGGTTTCATCAAACAATTTAACTTAGGCCACAACATATGGTTAGCAAGTAGGTGCTTGTTAAATTAAATCCCGTATGTTGGTTTCTAGTTGCCTATTTATTCACTTCATGTTATTTTTGCTGCCTTGATTCCATTCTTATGTTTATGCTAAGAAATGTAGTTGAGTTTTCTACCTCTATAAACAGTGGATGTTCTTTTCAATATATAAACAGATGTTTTTTCTCGTAGTGTTTCTGGATATTTTTTGAATTTATTTTGTCAGTGCGTTGGAAGTGAGATCATCATGTTGTTTATAAGCGGCACTCTTATGCATTTTTTTGGCAGACTTTTATGCAAATTGACGAAAGTGGGTTTCAATATTCTTCAAGAGTGAATTTTGGGCAGGCATGAGTAGTACACAGCGTAGTGAAAGTATGCACACATTTTATGGTGGATACCTGCATTGCAAGAGTGGGTTGGTTCAGTTCGTCCATGAATACGACAATGTACTTGGAAACAAGGAGTAAAAGGAGCTGGAAGATGATGCTGCAGACTCGAAAGGAGTCATCCCATGTATAGGGAGCACGGGCATTGAGAGACAGTTTTAGCAGGAATACACCAGTAGTATGTTCAGGACTCTTCAACTGGAGGTAAGAAAAAAAATTGATTGCGTGGTTCGATCAATTGAATAAAAGGGAGATACAATTTCTATTAAAGTGGACGAGCAGAAGGTATTCTGGGGAAAGCCTATCTACCATACTTTCAGGGTCGAGTTTGACCCTTTGAGTCGAAAGGGTCAGTGCGAGTGCAACAAATTTGAATTTGCTAGTATATTGTGTTGCCACACCCTTGCGGTCTGGTCATACTACAGAGTTGACACAGTACCGAGCTGCTATGTTCTTCTTCGATGGAGTAAGAATGTCATCCGCAAGCACACTTACATCAAGAATTACCATGACGTGGCTCAGAGTGATGAAAGCAACAACTTGTTCAGGCATCTGTGTTCAGAGTTCTATAACGTTGCGCAGGAGTTTCTTGCTTGTGATAAGGAAGCAGCCATCTTGCAAGCTGCCTTTTGGGATGCAAAGTTCAAGCTGACTGATTACCGTGCCAGCATGCGTTCCACTACTGTTGCTACGTCTCAAAATACCATGGTTACATAGAGAACATGCGTTGGTATTGTACATGACATACATGGACCCTTAAGAGTCAAAACCAAAGGATGGCCAAAGAGTAAGAGACTTGGAACAGAGTTGGACAAGTCAATTAAGAAGTCAATGCAAAAAAGGAAGAGGAAATCACATCCGATATGTGTTAGAAGCGACACATATTTTAAATTTTTCTTACGAAATGGTGTTCTTGATTAATGTATGTTGTTCTGTTTGTGTTGTGCATCTTGTAGGATGAGGTTGACCTTTAGTCAGATAATGATCATCATGGGTCCCTTACTAAAAGATTTGAGAATTCTACTATGTGGAATTCATCGGATGGTGGTAGATTCATGCACTTGTTGAATTCTTTTAGGCATATATAGTTAGGATTCTTGGTGTGAGTTTGGTGTCATTCTTTAGATACAACTTAATAAACTATTCCTTTTTTTGTTTTGTCACTTGCAGTTATCTTGTTTTGAAGTATTTATTCAAAGAAACAAAATCACAATTTTTGTTATCTTTTCCCCATTTATTGTTTAAGGTTTTAAATAAACGAATTGTCACATATTTGTTCGCAAAAATTAAATGGTTTAAATCCACCGTGAAAACGGACGAAGAGATTAAAAAAACAAAACAAAACGCATTGACATCTCAATGAAGTGCACGCAGTCGCTAATGCGTAACACATGAAACAAAGAAATCATATACGAAACCATCCATTTTACAATGAGAAGAAACATCCGAGTGCCTACCAGAAACACCATCCACTTAAAATCCTACCTTCTGTAGACTGATCACGACTGAAGGCCGTGCAATGCTTTAATTTCCAACAACTTCACAATTCCAGCATTAGAAAACAGTGATAAAGAAATAAATAGCGCCTCCATTTAGTTAACACCACGCTAGTTAATGGACAGAATTTCCACTTAAGCATAGACATGAACAAAAGGATTAGGTACACCGATCAGAGTTAACTCAATATTATCAATATGCAATGCATTGCATAATGAATTAGTGACATCACTAACTTGGAAACTTATTGCTTGAAAATCCTAAAATAACTAATATATGAAACCTGCTGACGAGTATCTAACGAAACATGAGCCACTCACTCATCAATAAAGTACTAACAAGTTCAAATGCCTTAAACATGATAAAACATAATACAGATCTAGAACCATTCAATTTACAAAGAAAAAGAAACATCCTAATTCCTAGCTCAAGCACCATCCACTCAGATGTTTTCGATTGATTGTCACCATCAACTTGAGAAAATCAGCAACATGAAATCATAAACCTGCAGTGAAATAGGATTTATCAGGCTCACACGAAACAAGTTTAAGCTGGAACATGCCATATTAAGCTACATAACTCTATCACAAGGAAACCATAGATGTAGTAAGGCAGGTGTCTATATTGATGTTTTCTTACCTAGTCAAAAATTCTTTTTCCGTTGTCTTCCCCCCTTGTTTGGATTTCTAGTGGGTAACCCTGCACGCTGCAGCATGCTCTTCGTGCTTAGTGCTGTGAAAGATGATCTCACAGCCTTAATCTTTTTCCTTCGCTGGTTTCGGCGCACATGATGGCTGTCCAATGCCTGCAGCGCCTTGCCAATTTCTGAATTATGAGGACCAATCACTATGTCTAGTATGATCTCCTTCCTAAACTCCTGTACAACGTCCTGCATGGCAATTACGTGTTGGAGGGTAATTTTAAAAATGAGAAAGAAATTGACTAGAAAGGGGTTCAACTTAATTGTTATAACATATTTAAATTCACCTTGTCCCAATGCTGCAAGGGTTTATCTAAACTCCAAAACTGCATGAATTTGATGACGAATACACCACAATCACATCTATATGTACAAACACAGAATATTATTCCCAACCATGATATCATTATCAAGTGAAGTGCTATTAAGACTATTGTTAGGTGTATTTTTAACTGACCTGTTATGCTATTGTGGGACGCTAAGATAGAAACAAGGTAGGTCGTTCTCCGTGTGCTCATATGCGGGCATAGAGACTTTCGCCATGTCTTCAATGATTCTCCCCTGTAAATCAGCAACACGTTAGCAATCATACAGTTTCAATTACTAAGTCTAATGGCGAACTAATTGGTTGTCGTATACCTACTGCATAAGCAGGTATTTTTAATCTTTCATTGTTAGGTTCTCATGTATTCATACTATCCAGCACCCACAGCCTTTTCTGAGCGATCTCAAAGGCATACAGCCACCAATGACAATCAATACAGACTGGGGCAAACCACTTTGATGGAAGCAGAAATATCAAAGCATTTACATGATCAAGTTAGTCACCAAATAGATATAGTCGCTAAATTTCTAAAACATTTAACGTGTTGCGGTACATCTAATGAAATGAAAGCCAATCAAATCTCAATTAAGTACATGCAAATTCAATGCCTGAGACATGAAAACTAAAAACCATATTCAGAACCATCCAATTGACAATTAAGGGGAACATCCTATTGCCTATCACAAGGAACATCCAAGTAATAAACACGGGGGTGTAAGCACTTAAACAAAAACATCAACCTTCAAGCATTAGCCCATACAAGAACCATATAGGTTTTTTTCAACTAGCGCATTAACTTACCCATTTTCGCATGGAAGCTGCTATCTTGTCAAAAAATCTAGAATCATCACCGAATTGAGGACCCAGCCCCACATAACTAACGGTGGGAACCTCTCTGAAGGAATCCAAGTTCCTCTTTTGCAACACAGTTTCCTGTTAAAAAAGAACTATTTAGGTTCAGATCTCAAATCATTATAGATAAGAATCCGCAAAATCGTGCATAGCAAAATTCCTAAAGGAATACAGTAAAAGTCATCCCTAAACCGCAACGATTCTGAGTCATTAAAGGTTGAACACATCCACTAAACGATCTGCATAAAAAAATTTAAATTGCGTTACAGTCATCTGTTTTAGCCACATATTAAGAAACATATTCATTCTATCAATGTATTAGTATGTTATACTTATGTTGCTGGTGACCCAGTGCCGAGGCAGCAGTGAGCAAATATCCTCTCAGACCAATGATAGATGCTGCCTTCCTTCATAGGACGCCACAACCTAATTTTGCTCCAACGATCCATTGGCTGCCCATCGTCGCACTCTCTCCTCATCATCATCGTCCAGCTTTTGCCCTTTTAGAAGTGGATTCACCTTTATAGGAGTACATTGCGTATACTTCTGTTCCGTCCGAGTATTACCCGGTGAGATTTTCTTGCTTGGTGGGCTAGGAGTGATGCAAGACGGAGTGGTTGGCATCACGGTCTGCAGTGGCCTCGTGTTCTGCAGTTGCTCAAAGTAATGCCATATTCGTTCACTCTCGGGGTCTCGGTTCGATAGGAAATTGGGATTACTGCAAGAAACACAACCGATGTTAGAGAAATGGTAGTTGTATGTGGATACAATCCCTAATTCACTAACAAACAAAATAGACCACAAAATGAAATAGTTTTGATTAGGAGACTTGCCCGTCGAACTACCATTCTTCATGTTGCACTAGAGCAACGGAGAGTGTTCCTGCATCGGAAACTATAGAGACGGGTGTTTCATGGGTTTCCTTATCCTGATTGAGGTTGCCTTTTGTTGGTTCGGCACTTAGTTTTTGTTGGTCAACTCCCTAGTTATAGAGTCGGCACATCCGCTTTGCAAGAGGCTCATTCTCCTCATCATCATCTGTGCTAATTGGGAGATCCTTTTCCTCAAGATTTTTTTGGGGTGGACCTATGTGATCGATCCTTTTTAGCCCCACCCTTTTTTTGGGTAGCTCCCCTGCTATGTTATTTTACGTATAACGAATATGTTATGTGAAGGAACATCCAATTACATTCAAATGAACCTAATAAACTTAAGCAAAGCCATTCGATGATTTAAAAAGGTAGACAACAGTAATCGTATACTCACTCTCGGGCTAGTTTTTTATCGTTCGACGCACCGTGAACTTCTCCTTGTTGAAGCTTGGAGGTGGAGATGTTGTGCGTCCCTTGGTCGTCTTTCCTTTGATATCTGCTTACTCTCTCCACCGACTGACCTTCCCTGTTTGAAGTAATAGCATGAACCAAATTAACAATAGCGAAGTAAGATTCTTAACACGCTAAAGCCTTAAAACGTGCTTACCCTTGGCGGCACCGAATCCTTTTGCCCACGCTTCTGTGTTTCTTTTTTCCCCGATTTCCTCATCGCAACTTGTGGTGACCGGCCCTTTATGTCTTCATCTCCCCCATGTCTAGTCAAAAGGTGCCCCTGAATTAAGAAACAAAGGGAATTAATGATCTTAATCAAACCCCAAAGCACCACCAAACCACAAATCAGAAACAACAAAATAAAAAATCTCAAACACACGGGATCAGCGACATCTACCTAGCACAACTGACGACAAAAAAGCAAACATAAAAAACATCTTGAGTGGTCTGATAGGCAGCTCCGACTAACATAACGGCATAAATTAACCGATTACGAGAGAGAAATGAGTACCTCAGATAGAATATATTGCGCCTTCTTTTCAAGTCTCTCCGAGGCCCACGCATCGAGCCATGGCTCATGTTCAAGACAGTTGTCGAGCACACCGTATTGCAACCACTGAAAATAGAGTATCTACACAGAGGATGGGCACAATTTAAGTTATACATGATGGAAAACCATGTTGAATATACTCTTAAGTTAAACAGTTAGCATCAGATATGGTTCAAGATTGTATAAGGCTCGCAATCATTTGGTATATAGCAATGGACACAGAACTAGTGACAGGAAACATTCAGATGAAATCATACACTGAACCATCTAAAATTAGTGAACAAAGATTCAAGTAATTCAGCAACATATCAGTATATCACATACAAATAACAGTACTAGAGCCTGAACTCTCCAAACTAATGTATAGGAAATTAATTTCATACAAGTTATGATCTTCATAAAAAAAGGCAAACAGAATTTATTAATGGTCATTGTGTCCTACCAGCATGACGAATATACAGCCTTCACACGTTTTGTTCCCTTCCAGCTTATATTTCTCGACTGTCTTGTCGAACCACTTCAAACTTTCCAACGGCCAGTTGAATTTCCGTGGATCAGAAACATCTAACACGGGGTAGATGTGCCATGGAGAAAGTACCTGTTGAGTGGTGGGGCACAGGAACATCTTCATCACCACCAGTATGAAATATCTCCTAAACTCCATCCTATCTGATTCTGTGGCCACTGAACAACTGTAAACTAAATGCTGGAGCTCGGTTGTTGTCTGTCTATGGAACCGATTTTTTATGGCGACGTGGCACGAATTACTGTCATCCAGTGCTGGAAATGGATCCCCTACAACATGTTCATGTGTTATTCCATGTTAATATGTAAACCTTTCCAATTAACTCGGCATTGAGGCGAATGTTACCAATGTCGAGTATAAAAGTTCTCGGCTTAACTTGATATGGCTCAGCTAGGTGAACCATGATGGCCTGCTTTACTGACCAATTGGGAACAAGCCTCAAGAATCCGAAACCAATCTCATCAACATCCGCAAGCTTCTCAACGGAGCTATTTTTTGACAGCGTGCTCATCATGTCATGTATGTAGCTGGGCAAGCACCGGGACTCTAACAATTTCTGGTAATTGTTACACTAGTTGTAAGTCACACATAAGATAATGCCGGCTGTTAAAATGTGAATGGTAGACACAATTTACCTTTTTCCCCATGTTAGTTGGATTTTACTACAAATCAATCCTGCTGTGGTCTCACAAGAAATAGCCCCTCAAAACTGCATATAGGAAAATAGCAACAATTTCACCATCCAAAATACAATCATTTCACCATCCGAAACACAAATCAGCCAACGTTTATTATAATTTCACCACCCAAAATCCGGAACACAATTAAAAAAACAGCAACAATCAATTACCAATCAAAGTCAGAAGAAAAAATAAATGTTTTCCTCATGTTGTAATTGGCTTCTAGTAAAAAAAAAGTGGTTTAGACAAACATTAACAGATGATTTGTACCATTAAAAGAATTGGAAAATTCACACGGTTGAAGGGCTAAAATTCACATAGAAACATGGACCCACTATTTAGGCCAAAAAAGAGGGCCACATATAATGTCCCTACAATCAAATCTTGTTTGTTTGTGATGATGAAAGGATGTGAAATATAATAGAAACATCATATAGTTTATTTGGTTGATGGCCTAATTGAGTATGAAGATATTTTACACACCATCTCTTGTTCTTAGAAGAAGAAAGAAAAAAACAAAACAAGTAGCGAATGTACACTATAATTACCATGTAATCACCTTAGTTCAATAAATAGTTCACCAACAATGTAATAATTTACAAATATTACAGCATTTATGTGTCATGGTCCCAAATGGTACCAACTTCAAATTTTAGGAGTCAACAACTTAGTTTTTTAATTTAAATGAAGAAAAAATAGCTACTTGAACAGTGATTATTCAATTCTTAACTAAAGTTAATGTCTTTAGAATTATGGATATTCTCTAATAATTAACAAGGTCTTCAAAGGCTGAAAAAGTAAGCAAAATTAAACCAATAATAAATAAACAAGTAAATAAGTAAAAAAAAAAGAAAAAGAAAAAGAAGAAGAAAACAACAGTGCCAATTTCAAAAACAAACCCATCTGCAACCCCCAATCAAATCATAAACATAGAGAGATGGAGAGAAAGAAACTCTTTTTTCGGCTTTTGATAATCGAAACATGATGCAACATAACATCACCATCTTACGATAAATCAGCAGAAAACACAAGAAAATTTTCGTACTTTCAAGAACTTCTCAACTTCTGAATTAAAGAGAAAACACTCTATTTATAATCATTTAACAAATCATACACTCAAATATCCAAAATTATTCAACAAAAACGTCCAGTAATTTTTCAATTTCAAAGAACATCTCATATAAACACCATTCTTAGTATCTAAACCATAGAGTAGAACAGAAACATCTAAACTCTAACAACTACAATTACAATATCCAACTCAGATAAAAGCAACATCCAATCTTTACCAATTGCAACATCCGAGCAAAATTTCAACAACATTCGATTTCTAATTGAAGTAATGCTATACTTTCATTATTCTTTATGGAATGTTGGGCATCGTGCCTCTTTAGAAATGGCATGTTATAACAGGATATATGGACCATTTTTATTTCAACAATAGTATTCCATTACTTCATCTTACCATGATCCTAGCCCCTTTACTTTTTTATTTTCATATCTTCCCTTTTAGAGAGTTTAATCAAAATCCACCCAAATTCAATTAGGAATAAAAAAATATACTTACTTGTGATCAAAATTTTGCAACACTCCGAAAACAGGAAAAAAATGCAGCTGCTCCGAAACCAGTGATGCTCCAAACTTGTGTTACCTGAGCTGTACAACCTGGAAAGAACATCCATTCAATTAAAATTCACACAAACCACTACAACAAAACACTGTCCAATTCCCTTTTCAAAATATGCATAGGAAGTCAAAGGGAACATCTACCATACTTACCAATTAGTGAGACGAATGGAGGATTCCAGGCTAGAGAAGTAGAGGTCCACCGGTGGACGGCGCGGCTGCACTAGGAAGCTTCAGCGGCGCCAGAAAAACCCGCATGCAACAGCAAAGTGGCGTCGCTCTGGTTCCGAGTTTGGAGGCGCGATGAGCGGGGAGGCTAGGCACAGCATCAAAGCGTCTGGTGAAGAGAGGGAAGAGGGTTGTGCTCAGGTAGCTTGAGTGGATTCGCGATGGACAGAGTCGCTAGGAGCAGCGTCGCGGTGTCTGGAGAAGAGAGGGAAGAGGGTTGCGTGATGTTTCCGGAGGCATGGCGTGGGTGTAGATGATTTTCAAATTCTGTGTGGTAAAACGGTGAAAGGAAGGGTAGGGTTTTTGGGAAGGAAGAATATGGTTCACCCTGGGTCAATTTTGGATGGTGCTGATGTGTATTGGGCTTTCGGGTCCCAGTCCAGACACATTTGGCTGGATTTTGGCTGATATGCTCTTGGTTCCCTAACATTGTTGACGGGTAAAAAGTTTATATGTAGAGAATAATTCTTTTTCTATTGAAATACACATGGTTGAATTACTAATTAATCTACGAACGTAGTAGGTTTAGTTTAATGACGGAAGGCTATATATTATTATTAAGAGAAAGTACATGAGAATTATGTTTTTTTTAATAATACAAATAATAAATTTAAAAAAATTTAATTTTAATTTTAAAAATAAAAATTTAAATTAATTATGTTTAATTATAATTTTAATTTTTTTTGTCATAATCGATTTTTTGTAATTTTGTGTTACCGCAGCGGTTATTGTATTGCGATTTTGGTGTTCCTCGAAGCTGTTGTCTCGTTACTTATTTCTTATCAATTAAGTTGGATGTGCACTTTACTATATATGTGGATGGTTCTTTTTCATTTTAAAATGAATGTTTATTTGGGTATACCATTTGTATTTTACTCAATTTGTTTGATTTTGTATGCATATGCTCCGCAAGATGTTCATTTTACTATGTATGCAGATTCTTTTTTTTACTAAGATGTGAATGTTTATTTGGGTCATACCATTAGAGTGAATGAAGCAAAGCGACACGCAATGGAAGTGGTGAAGACACAATGCAGCGGTGTGGAAGTAAGGGCAGAAGTGCAACATTGGAGCAACGGCGGAACAAAGCCTCTGCCTCAGTGACGGTGCGATGTCCCTTCGCAGCAGCGCGCGAAGGATGGGGAGAAGTTGCGACTGCGCGGCAACGACACAATGGCAGTGGTATGGTGTCCGAGCAACAGGAGAACAACGATTCTTCTCGACGGGTTAGCGAGAAGAGCAACAACGCCTGATAGTTGAGGATGAAAATTGACAGGTACTCTCTTAGTGGTGCGGTGTCGGGATGATGACAGAACAGTGATTCTCATCATAGAGGTAGTGACACGCAGGCGAGGGCAACGACGAGAGTTTCGTTGCCGGCGATGGTGGCTGCGTGCTAAGGTTGGGAGGGGATGAAATCAGGTAAGAGATGGTGAAGGGTGAAAATAAAATTTGATGTTTAGTTGGTTTGAAATACAATTTGTTGTTCACGTTGTTTACATCTTCCATTGTTTATCTAACGGAAATACAAAATTGTATTACAACTCCACTACGCAACCAACAGGCTCCTACTAACTCTTAATGGACTAGATCCAAAAGTCCAAATTACCAAAAAATCATCTAACCAATTTTCCAATTTCTATCCTATTTACCCTGATCAATTCAAAAATCATCTTTTTATCGTTGCATGCTCCTGCTCTACTACCACCTAATTGGTCTCTAGATGTGTCTTTCTAATATGTTGGATGTGTCTTTTGAACATATCTTCTTATGCGTGTGTCTTCTAATGAAAGTGTCTTTAGAAAGTATCTTTTTATACATACATGTGTTTTTTAATAAAGGTGTCTTTGGGGATGTGGGCTTTTTGTTCGCGGCTTGGAGATACGGCCGAACTTGCGGGGTGAAGGTGCGTGCGATCTTGATGACAATCCTGTTGCGCGCAAGCTTCCATTGCTGGCTGATGACGGCGTCAATGGCGTTATGGAAGGCATCGGGTGCTTCTTCCGAATGCATTATGGTAGATGTTGGGGCGTCTTCCGGTTGGTAAAACGGTTGGAGACGCGGGCGGGGTGGATATTGGCGTTTGACGCAACGATCCGGGATGGCTGAGGTTTGGGTGGGCGGCTTTGCGTTCGGGGTAGGGTGGAGGTTGGTTGCACGGTGCGATGTGGCTGCTCTGTGCAACACGTTGATGCCGACAACAACTAAAAGGATAACGCCAGCGACCAATGCTCGATGGACAACGACGACGACAAATCGTTCTATTATGGGGGAATCCAAATGCGTAACGTATTCATAATAGAAGAGGGATAATACGGTACGTGCATTAAAAGAATTTGTTAACTAATCCTTATAATTTTAAATGTTAATAAAGGTTGATTATTCATATTTTTTAATGTTAAATCAATAATTATTAATTAGAGTAATAATTAATAATAATTATCAAAAATTGACAGGTACTCTCTTAGTATCTATTATTTTTCTATTGTATTATTAAAAATTAAGTTTAGTTAACATGTATTTTAAAAATACAAATTAAAATTACTATTAATAAAAAA
>NW_026264853.1:107022-107644 GCF_000817695.3 Arachis duranensis
ATATTAAAAATTAAATTTTACAAAAAAATTTATAATAATTTTTTAATTAATAATTTTAACATATACCTTAACTAAACCCTTAAAAATTAACAATAAATATCTTTTTGTATATTAGTTGAAACCATACACGTGTCTCATTACCACACAAAAGATGAAAACATTGAGAAGATGTAGTTTGGTAATTAATTAAGAGAAAGTTTAGGAGACTATCATTTTTAGTAAAATTTAATCAGAACTAAATCAGTAAAAAAAAAAATAAGTTATTTTAGACTATTAAATATAATTTTAAATCATAAAAATATTAATGATAATTAATTAATGACTATCAATCATAAAATCTGCTGATCTTTTATCACTCCTTATTAATTAATGAAAATGTCATTAATGTTGGTACAGAAACTAGAGTATTAGGGGTCTTGATTAAGTCAAATGGAAGCCCCATATGCTTAATTATTTCCTTAAACAAGCTAGCTAGGATTTTTATAGTTTCAAAGAGGGGTCCATCAGCTTTCTTTGGGCAAAATATTGGTGAGAAAGTTTGGTTACTAGCTACATTTTTCTGACCACTAAAACTAATAATATCCCTTGTCATCCTCAGTGAGACACACATGAAGATTGAAAT
>NW_026264853.1:107652-120070 GCF_000817695.3 Arachis duranensis
AGAGTGCAATTAGATGTTTGATATTGATTACATATATATATATATATATTTGTCAAAAATGACATGCTGAGATAAATAGCATAATAATATTAATAATGTTGCTTTTAAAGTGCAAGAAAATCCGTTGAAGATCATCAATTAATAATGTAATTTTCATACGCTTAGTCACATGCAATTCTATGTAGATTCAGCTATGTGGTTAATTTCTCTATCTTTTTCTTTTTTTTTTCTACAAAATTGTAGAGATGGTTAACATAGCTAGACATATACATAAAATTGAGGGAACAAAAAGAATCCATCAATTTCTTCAATCAACTTTATATATATAAGAGAATTCAATCCAAGGTTATTATTGAAGAAGGGAAATTCTACCCTAAAAAGACTATACAAGCTGAGTCTTCAACAACCTCTTTTGTTGGGTACTATACAAAATGTTTTTTTTTTTTAAGAAAAGAAAAACAACAAAAAACTCATAAAGTCAAAGAGTCATTCCAATTATCAAAGAACTTAATTGTGTATAGACAAAGCAGCGTGTAAATATTTTCAACGGGAAAACGATTAGTTTGTCATATGAACTAGCAAACAAAAATTCTCTTGGAATTCCAAGTGTAAGTTAGGAAAATTCTCTAAATTTAATTAATTAATATGGGGTTAAGGTATCAAATAAAGTATCGATCGATAAATAAAATTTAACTCTTAATATTAACATTCTTTCATGTCTCTGCAATGCAGTGCAGGTAACACATGCCTTCCTCAATTAAACTTGTATAAAGGCCTTTAATCTTCTTTTAGAGGTAATTAAAACACTGTTAATAACTTTATTTGTTAATAAAATTATGCATGTAGATTATTTATTAATTAACATATGTTTTTACATGTTATTATGTTAAGATTATTATAAATAAAATTTTTTAAAACTTTTTATTTTTTTATTTTTTGTGTTTTTAAGTTCTTTTTTTCTTTAGTTTTAGATTTAGAAAAGACTCTTTATTTTTCCTTTTTTTTTCCTTTCACTTTCTCTTATTTCCCTTATGGTGTTTCGAGTTCTAATTTCTGTGTCTGCTTTCGATTTCTAGTTTTTGAATTTTTTTTTTGTTTTAGTTCGTAGATCTAGTACAATAATAACTCTAATGATTTTTTTTTTGTGGTATAATAGTTTCTTTTCATGGTATACTGGCTTTTTTTTATGGATATTTTATCTTCTGTGATGTAGATCTAAATATAGGAGGAAGATATTTTGAGAGAAGATGGATATTTATGAAATTTTATATAAATTTCAGAAGTGATTGAATTTATTTGGAGTCAAGAAAAAATAATCCTATTGTGTTGCAACACATCTGTGTAATTTGAAAATAAAAGAGATTTAGTGTTGTCTCTGTTTTTGTTCATTAAAATTCTTTGTAACCCTTCTCAATTTATAATTTAACATGTAGCTAGGATATTTATCTTCAGATTTAATGCTCTTATTGTGATTTGTAAGTGTTGTATGGCGTTTTTATGAATGAAGGTTGTTATTATTTAAAAAAATAACAAATTAAATTTAAAAAAAATATATTGATGACATTGAAGGATATACAAAATCTATACATTTAATATCTTTAAAAAAATGAAAATAAAAATATTAAACATGAGATATACATTTTTATATATGTATGTTTTTTGTATATGTAATTTTATTATCTTAAAACAGTAAATAAAATGTCAGCTTCTATAACAAATAATATTAGTTAAACTCTAAAAAAAAGTATAATAAATTACGAGAAAGAAGGAAATCAAAGTGGCACTCATGTCAATTCAACCAATTGGAATTGCTCTCAGTACAAAACAAAATAACTGTTGGCTTCACTGATTTGCGCAGCCCACGTGTGACGTAACCAGTATTTTTCTGCTTCAGAAAATGATGCGTTTGCTTCCTCAATAATGTGTTAACGTTCGATGAGACATTCTAAATTGGTATTTCAAGAATACAATAATCAATTAAATTAATTATTTTGTTACTTAAACGATGATATTATCATTTAATAATTGTAGTAGTCAGTTTATTTCACAGTCATATTTTTTAGAGATTAATTTAAGATGTATTGCCTTTCAAAAACAACATTAAACACTATTCACTATCAATTCAACAAATAATTATTGAACATTATTTTAAGGTAAAAGTTTTATATATAATTATTTTTATATAAAATTAATATTAAATTATTTAATAATTATCAACTATTAACCTTATATGAAAACTACTATATTTTACCGTTCCTCTAAATGCATGGTAGCAATTATTCCTGAAAGGGGATGTAACACTTTCCTCGTGTTTTTCTCACTGTCACTTTCTTAGAAAATTTTCTCCACAACATGATCATAGTAAGGAATTACAATGATGTTATAAGGACTTGTTCCGGATACTGTTGCCCTCACTTTTATCGCCCTAAAATGAAACATACCCCTCCATATGACAACTATAAAAGAATTAATTAAATATAGAAGAATTAAGTAATGAGGGATTATATAAATAAAGGGTACATACATTTTCTCCAAATTTGCTTATATACATAACATAAGAAGTAAAATTAGGAAGATTGGGGAACAGTAAGTTGGACTAGTTGTTGTTATAAAAGAGCATGCACCAACACATTAACTACTAAGTACTAACTAAACTATACCCTTTTTCTTTCCTCTTCTTTTCAGAATTCATGATTCTTTTCAATTCAATGGAGGACCTCAAACACTCTCTTCTATACACCACTCTGGAGCTTCAACAAACTAGAGCTGCAGTTCATGAGGAACTCAAGAAGAGAGATGAACAACTCCTCATCCTCAAGGATCTGCTCAACAAGACCATCAGAGAAAGAGATGAAGCCAATGACAAATGCCAGAGACTTCTCTTGGAGAAGCTTCTTCTTCAGCAACACAATAATAATGGTGCTGCTCCTGTCTCTGGAATCTCAAGCATTGAAGATGACCACAGAAGAAACAACAACAACAACAACAACATCAACACCACCTCATCAGACTGTGAAGAAAGCATTGTGTCATCACCAGTGATTGAGCACCACTTGTCAGCAACAGAGTCTGCCATGATTGAAGCAGTGACACCAACAGGGCCACTTCCAGAAAAGGGTAAGCTGTTGCAGGCAGTGATGAAAGCAGGTCCTCTGCTTCAAACCCTACTTCTTGCAGGCCCACTCCCTCAATGGAGACACCCTCCACCGCCCCTTGAGTCCTTTGAGATTCCACCTGTCACTATTCCTTCACCACCATTACTCCATCAAGATGTTAACAGCAGCAGAAAAAGAGAATTTTGTGATGCCTCTGAGTCTTCTCCAATTGAGACCAAGTACCAAAGGGTTGCACTTCACTGACTTATAGTCAGCCTTAAATTATTACATATATAGATTTTGCAGGTTCTTAGAGTTATAAAGTTAGAGACTTTTTTTGAGTAGCAGCAAGCAACTCAAAATTCATCTACTTATCTGTACAGAGGTTTCAGGATTTTAAGTTAACTCATTCAGGAAAGTGCTTGATTCAGGGTTTTACTGAATTAAGCCCTTCATTTTTCTTTTGAGATTGTAATGAATGGTGAGTGGGGGTGTGGTGGAGTGGTTGGATTGGAAGTTGAGTGTGTTACTGTTACTGCTACCAACAAACAATACCAAAGGGAAGCTCTTCTTGTCGCCTTTGGGGGACCCAACAAAAAATTAATTGGGTTAATTAGATTCTGTTACCGGTGTGAATGTACCTTTTAATTTGTTAGGGAACTTATGACTATGCATTATGCATCCCTAACTAATTATTATGATTTTAGTTATCAAAAATATTTATATAGATTTCTGATTTCCCTAACCTTTTTTGTTGTGTTACTATTTACTAAGACTAACTAACATTTTTTCTTGGTATCTGCTCCCACTAAGAGTGCGCCAAGCCAATAGTGGAATAATCTTAGTTGACTAGTGTTTCCATGACATCCTACATATTCTTCAATGGAAGTGGGAATTGGTAATAAATAAATTAAACCACATAAGATTCTATTGACAAATGAAACATGAGATAAAGATGATGGTTTCTAAATGGTTTACCTATTTGTGATTAATAACTTGTTACTTGAATAGTTAATTCATTTATCTACTTAAATAAGTATCAAAAAATTTAAATTTTGTTTTGTGTATGCATCAATTTATTAGTGATTAATTCTAATCTGTAACGAATTAGTTATTCAGTTGCAATACTGAGGAAAAAAACTTGCTTCTAATCTTATTAGTATGCCACCTCTCTTATACCAATACTAGATTCCTTTACAATTCACATAATGATCTATTATAATTAATAATTAATAACTCTTCAATTTATACTAGTTAGATCCATCATCATACATGTTAGTAATTTACATCATCCACTCCGTACAAGGATGTAAACCTTAGTATTCACAAAAGCTTAGCCAAGTTAGAGAAGTGTGGGAACTATGGCATGGTGCAGTAACTCAAAATTGATACGGTCTAAGGGCAGGTAAGGTTAGAAAGTAGTCACATGGATAGTCTTCTCTAGAGGGGACAAAGTAGACATCAGTAATGGTAGTACCTAGTGCAAAGATTTTCCAAAATGTTACACCACAATAACGTTAATTTAATTCACTATATTCTCATTCATTTTCTAATTGTTTATATATAGTACCAAACAACCTCAAAGCTCTATTGCTACTTTGACCTCAAGATTATTGTTATTGCAAAATTTCTTTAATAAGAACAAAATAGTAGTTATTTTCATATAGGTAGCTGTATATATAATTATAATTATAATTATAATGTAGATATAGATTAACGTCAATGGAAGCTTGGGAGGGACGGCATCAAAGTCCTGGAAAACACGATAAGACACATTTTAGACAGCGATATAGGCCGCAAATGGCGCACCTCATGCTTGCATTTTTGAAACTATTTTTATTTTTATTATTATCAAGTCTCTTTGGTCAATCACAATATATATAGCATAGTAGGCTAATTAAGCTACAAATTAACCCTAAATCAACAATGAAACTGGTTACCAAAGTAGACATAAAAAAGAATGTCACAACTTGCTACCGTTTTTCTGAAGCTGAGGGATGAAAGAGGATTATATATGAATTATGATTACTTGCTTGACTAAGAAGCTTGTTAGTTCAAAACATTAGGCAGACCCCTCCCTAAGTGTCTGCTTCAAGTCAATCATTGAGAGCAGTCATTTTCTCTCCAAACCTTTCAAAAATGTAAGATCTATCTATGGCTTGCCCATGACTTTAGAGAATAATACATGGTAGGCGTTATTTCTAACTTGCCTTTTGGGCATCACATTCAGTGGAATTGAAACAGTGAGTCAGTGACAATCTATTATTCTAGAATAAGAAACTAAGGGCCAAAAATACAAATCTTATTATTGAAAAATCAATCTATGACATCATAATCATATGCATGTGGAAATAAAAATTCTCTCTCATAGTGACATTAGGATAGGAATGGGACTATATGGGCTTCCGTACTACGAAATTGGGCCTTCCAATTCGAAACAAAAAAAGTGCAATTAACTGTTATTTGGACAAACATGTTTTTGGGTAATGGAATTAGGCCAGAGCCCAATAACGTCATGCTTTAAATAGGCCACACGTTAGCCCAGTCGAAAAATAAGTGGGCCAGAGGAAACTTTTTGGGTTGCAAATTACAGGGCCATGTATCAAAAAGTGATTTTTATCACAGCTGTTGTAAGAAAAAAGAAAAACAAAAATTACGACTATTGCAGGTAGATAAAAATAAAACTAACTTGGGTTGGTTGAGTGGTCAGTTCACTCGTCCGTTTAAATAAGTGTTGGGTGTTCGAATCTCGCTTTGTACATGCAGTAATCCGCAACGAATTAATCTTTGACCTGTCGGGTCGGGATTCAATGCAACTAATTGGCAGTTAATTTCCTAATTAAGTTTTATTGTTGGGTGTATTGCTTAATTTCGGGAAGGATAATAGTCGTATTCGAGTAGTAGTCAAAGTTAGTGTTACCCTTAGAGAAAGGCATTAGACATTAGTGGCTACCCTGGCAATTTTTTCCATGAGACATAAACACACACTGGTGAACATGTTTGGTTTTAGTTTCCCCTTAAACGTGGGCAACTGGAATGATGTTACACAACACCCTGCCATGTTTATTTGTTGCACTATTTCAAAAAGTATACCCCATTGTTTTTATGACTTACAAACCCAATTTAGGTAAGAAAGGTAGGACATAATGATAATGATAATGAAAATGAAAAAATATATATAGCCACTAGGTCATTTTCCTCAATTGTGTTCAATGCCATAGCCTATCTGATTCATATGCATGTCCCATTCAACTAAAACCGAATAATTGCTTCAATTCATGAATTGTGGATCACATCTCGATTATTATGAGTTATGAGTTATGACCACATTTCATTTCAAGCTTTTTATATGCCTTGATGAAGTGGGCATGCATGCAATACACGTATTAATTAATTGTTCCATTTCATTAACAAGCTACGTTGAATATAAGCTAAGTGTGGTGTTGTTGGTAGAATAATCAATCAAATAGTTCAAAATGAGTGAACAAATTAAGAGCAATTTACAACCAATAATCTGGTAATCCCCCGTTTAATGCAAGAAACCTACTACCACATCCTTGTTATAAATCACATATACATTTGGGAAATAGCCAAGCAAGTGAGCAACAACCATCAATAATATTAGTGGGATTAGGGCTCAGAATAAATAAGGCAGGTTAGAGTTTAATAAATTCCACTCCAATGTTGTTCACTGTTTTAAAACCTTAAACTTAAATCTTACCTACATTCTTAACCTTTCTACTCGATTCTATCCATCCTACTTCCGCACACAAATTTATTTGTTAATTAAACATAACATTTAATCTTTTCACATTTTATAATATCAAATATTATTAATATATTATCATCCAACTTGAAATCATCTAACCAGTTGGGTAAAAATTTAGGTAAAGTTAACTTCACGTGAAGTTAATATCTGAGAGCCGTTAAATAAAAATTTAATCAAATTAGTCAAATCATATAACGGCTCTCAGGTATCAACTTCACGTGAAGTCGACTGCACCTTAGTTTCCATCTCAAATGTTTACTCTTTTGTTAAACATGTGCAGCATATATATTAAGAGTATAAATTAGGTGAATAGAATTGGACTAATACTCAAATTAAAAGTATTCAGATTCAAATTAATTTAAACAAAACTGTTTATTCAATCCAATCCAAACAAAAAACAGATTAAAATCACACTAATTTAAATTAAATTGGATTCCATTAAAAATATTTTTAATAATTTACTCTCTAAAATAAAATAAAAAAATATGCACACATACGTAAGACATCTATTTTACAATCAAACTATGTGTATACTAATTCTTGTTTGTACCTAAATAAATCTAAATTCCATAATATTTATATCAAAACATGAATTAATTGACACAACTATTATCAGAAACTACCAAAACCTCCAAATAGAACTACTTTATAAACCTTCCTCCATAAACCTCTTTGGTTGTCAACTTGGCATTGCTTTTTTCTATTCATAATAAATAATATTGCTTCGTACATTATCTGAAATCTTCAATCTTGGAAAAATATTGCTTCCTTAATTACACTTTAAACTATTAAAATCTGAATCTTTAATTAGCCTGAGATAAATAATAGATCTAAACCTTACAATGCCTCTCAAAATTAAGATACAGCAACTGCTCAACGGTATTACCTCTAGTGGTAGCTTTAATTTCATAGATCTATGCCACGCACTTTAAACTTTTAATATCCACATATTCATTGGCTGTGACAGCATATTAATGCTTATTACTTCTTTTCCACTTTCTTGCTTCCTAGCTTTATAAATCATAACTGATTAATAGTAGAATACAGTAAAATCTTATCTGCAATTTGGCCTCTGCATAATGGTGCATCATAAAGTGACTATATATGCTTCCAACTAAGGGAACATTTATTAACCAGGAAAGTGAAATTAAACTAACTGCCTCATAAAAAATTCTACCAAAATTAGCAAGGTTTAATCCACATCCAAAATGCAATAATCTCCAAAACAATTACAAATATTAACATACAGTGGCCCACTAATTAAGTAATATGCATAAAGATATTCCACCTGTGTTTTTTCTTTAACTTGAAAAAGGAATAAGATATCTAAATCATTGACAAGTAGGGGTATTTATGAATCAAATTTGATTTGTATATTCGTGGTATTTATTTGAATCCAATAAAAAAATTGCGAATATGGATTGGATCTGAATCCGATCTACACACTAATAAGATCGAATTGCGGATTTTATGTAGGTATCCGCATATCTACGGATCTGCAAAAATAAATAAATAAATAAATAAATATTATTTTCATATTTCAACTAATAATTATCATATATATTGTATTATTTTAATTTTATTATCATTTAAAAAAATATGCTTTTAAAAATATTTTTATGTTTTGCGGATATATCCGATATCCAATTCAATCTGAATTTAAAAAATGCGAATATTGAATCCAATCTAATAATTTTAGTATAAATCGAATTAAAATTTTGGTGTATCTGATTCACATCCACCCCTATTGAAAGTGTCATATTTCATAACATGGAAACCGTATCTTTTCCAATTTGTCTTTATGTTAAAAAGTGTGAGAATTTGATATGATTTTGACCCTTTCTAGCTAGCTAGCTACATGGAAATATTGCAAATAATCTTTTTAGCTAACCAAGCAATAAAAAATAAAAAATGGTTTGCTTACAGAGAAAGAAATGAATATAAGTTTTATATATCAGATCTGTAGCACGTGGAGCTTTGCAAAAGCTATAAAAGAGGGTTGTCTTCTCTTATGCATTCAATCTCTGTTCTCTCAGTTCTGATTTTTTATTTATAGCTGTTAAAAGCAATGTCTATGCTTTGACTATATATGCAATGCATAACTAATAGGTGAGTGCATGGTAAGATTGAATTCAAAATTAAGCAACTCAATTGTATGAAAAAACACAACCTGATGTTTGGGAAGATAACAACATATAATGGTTAACCTATAAGCTAGTAAGTAATAACAGTGGAGTTGACACCAGGGACGGATCCAGAAATAATATTATAGGGGTAAATAACGGCTCATCCTTAAACGCTCCTTGCTAAGTATGGAGTGCTGCACACCTTGTGAATTTGTTAAATCTAAACTCTTCATTTATTATATTTTATTTGAATGGCCTGGATTTAAAAAGGTAACCTGTTAATCAGGTTAATTATTTTTTTTACAAATTTTAAATTTTTTTGGCAAGTCTCAGATATTGGGATGAAGTTCAAAATAAAAAATTAGTATATAAATATTAAAAACAATATGTCTGTACAAAAAAAAAGTTATTGGACTTTAGAATTAAAATAAATAATACATAAAAAATAAGTTAAAAATTCATATACTAAATCCAAAAAAAAGATATATTAGAATCTTAAAAAAATAATATTAAATATATATTATGTATATAATATTAAAATTGAAATAAATTTTGTTTTGTGTGAAATAAAATATAATATTAAATATAAACACAATGATAAAAAAAATTGTGTTATATATATATATAATATTAAAATTTAAATAAATTTTGTTTTGTGTGAAATAAAATTATAATATTGAATATAAACAAAATGATAAAAAATTGTGTTATATATATATTTTATGTATACTAGCGGCTCAACAGGCACTAACGTGCCTGTTCAGCCGCTTTTTTATCGTTTTTAAGAAATTTGACAACAAAATTTTTTGTGTAATTGCTTCTACTCAATAAATATTATATTCATTTATTTTTATATTGTATGTAAAATAAATAATTAATGTTTAAAAAAGTTAATAAAGGAAAGAAGTATTTTTTTACCAATTCTCAGGTGAATATAAAGAGATTATGTCATTTGAACTATAATTTGTTGGCAAAGAAAGAAATACTCTTAATTATATATTAAATAGAATAATTATTTATTAGGCTCATTTTTATACAAATAAAAATTTTTCTTAGTTCTATATCTGTAATATTTTATACTAATTAGCTTTAGAATTTAATTATTTTTTGAATAAATTAATAAAAAAATAATACAAATAATTGTTTAACTATAATTGTATTTTAATTTTTTATTCTATTACGTACACGTTGAGGTTAATTTGAAATAAAAGATAATGGATTTGTTGTAACTGCCATGCATATTGTGCTTTGACTGCGTCGTCATCTGAGAATCATGCGCCTTCATGGCTAACCAGCAGTGACGACAGACATGCGTCTTCCTTTTCTATGGCAGCAATTTTTTCGGACTTTGATGGTCATTTATGGTAGAAGTGGGATAGGGTGGGTTCAAGAGCGTCAAAATCTATAGCTAGCTAAAATGATAGTGGAAGCACCTGCCATCAAACAAAACAGTGAAAATATTTGAAGACATCACATCGACAATAACAGAATAACAGAGGAATTAGTCTTTTTGTTAGTGCTGGTTTGTTTGTTCAGCCCATGACAAAAAAAAATAATAACAATAATAAATAAATTAAATTTACCTGATAACTTTTGATAGTAGGTTAACTTTTAAGGAGTGCTGCACTCCCTATTTTATCTGGAGTGCACTAGCTTTCGCCGTCAATAACACATATAATATTAAAAATTATGTAAAAAAATTATATAATATAAGATGTATTACAAAAATATATTGACAGAGAATATATTTTAAAGTAAAAAGAAATATGTGTATACTTTTTACTAACGAAATGGTCGATTCTTCATATCATAAAATTCACCGATAATGGAATTTGTCTAAAATTTTTCAATAATTTTCTTTTCAATATAATTAAAAGAAAATTATCAAGAAATTCATCTTTTATTTTATTTCTAAGTTATTTTTCACAATATTTATAGTTGAAAAAAATCTCTTAATTGTAGCAGTTGAAACAGAGAGAATTAATACCAAATAAATAAAAGAAGACTACTACAAGAAGAAAAAGAATCCACTTTATGATATTTGAAATTTTTTATTTAATTAAAAAATATTAGTGAATATAATATGAACAACAATAATTAAAAATATTAGTAATAATATCTTTTTCAGATTTCTTTAATATTGTTACTTACTTTTTAGATATTAAAAATTATTAATATTAAAATTAGACTGAATTTTTATTTATACTAGACTAAATACTAAATATTTTTTAAAAAAAAAATTAAATTATACATAATAACTTATTACTCTTAAAAAAAGTTGGGGGGACGAGTGGCCCTGGTTGACACAAATGAAGTTATGAAGATAATGACATATAAATAACTCTATAGTATCTACGCCGCCAACAGGTAATTAAAAAAAATTGAAAATATCGTAATTATATAGTTTCTTATTCTGTTAAGCAAGATCCAGGAAAGTTTAGAGTATACATATGAAACTTGAATAACAAAAATGATCATGCCAATGATTAATGAATCTAGCATTTAGAAATTGAAAATTTTGAAAATTAAAGAAGTTTTCAGAATATTTTACAATAGTTATTATCAATGAGAAATATTAAAAGGCTAATAAAATTTATTATTTTTTATTAATAATTAATTAATAATATTTAAAAGTATAAATTAAAAATATGTTATTAATTAATTAAATTAAAAGAATTAAATTAATATTTAAAAATATAATAAAAAAATAAATTCTGTTCGTCTTAAATTTTTTTCGTTATTAATTTTGTCTTTCAATCACAAATATCATAAGAATTTTTTTCATGAAAAAAATATAAAAATAAAAATATCTATAAAATTTTATTTTACTAATAAGACTTAGATACATGACATATAAAATAAGTCTTGTACTGAATTATTAAAAATAAACAACTAAAAATAAATATAAACTTAAAGTGAAAGTTTAACTACTTGAAAAATTTATATTATTTTATTTAATTTTTAATTATATTTACAAAATTTAAATGGATATAAATATTTAAATTAATCCATCCAAGGCTATTGTTTATAAGAAAGTTTACAAACATGCCCAAAAAATGAGGGCAAGAGCACATTCTTTGAATTTTACCGCCTTTGTTTCAGAAGGGCAAAGATGGAATTTGAAGAAAAGACAGAAAGATAACAGTACACAAAATATTATTGTATCATCATTATTTATATTGGAAATTGGATTATTATTATAAAAAAGAATGGAAAAGATGAACGCAACAAGTTAACAACACAAAGTCACAAACATATGAAGAAGGAGAAGCAGCATCAGCATCATTATCAATCCTTCCATCAAATCAAACAAAAGATTATTATCAGAAAATCATAATAAGGTTCCAACACAACTCAGCTTCCCTCCTGTCTTGTCTCTGTTCCTGTTTCATCACTCTCCGCCACTCTTTCATGTTTCACCCCCTCAC
>NW_026264853.1:120111-121728 GCF_000817695.3 Arachis duranensis
ATTTTCCCCTCTTGTTCATAAGTTTCTTCTTCCTTTCTTCACGTTCTCCTAAGCTCAAAGTCCAAACCAATAAATGCCCACACAGATTCTCCTAACCATCTTCTTCCTTTCTCGTCAAAGTTATTCACTTTATTATCTATGATTGCATTTCTACTATTAAAGCTTGCACCTTCCGTAGCTACAATGATTGTATTATGAGCTGGTTTAGATCTGGTTCTGCAGTAACGGTGGCAGGGAGTTCCACCCAGTAACCAGGTGGTAATAAAGTTTCCATTTTTATGAGTGGGGGTGGTGGGGTTGTTGTGAACGTGGGAATGATGGAAGCAAGGATGAAGAAATACCGACAAGTGAGTCCTGAAAGGGCCAAAGTGTGGACAGAGAAGTCACCAAAGTATCACCAGAATAGGAAGGTTCCTGTCATTTACTATCTTTGCAGGAACAGGCAGCTAGAACACCCTCATTTCATGGAGGTTCCTCTTACATCCCCTGAAGGCCTATACTTGAGAGGTATCAAGATATATGGGAGGCAAAAAAAAAAAAACTTTTTTTTTTATTTTTACCTTAATAGTAATTAATGTCTTAATGTATTCCCCCCCATTTATGGAATGTGTTTTTTTGTGTTCAGATGTGATTGATAGACTTAATGCATTGAGAGGTAGAGGCATGGCTTCCTTGTATTCATGGTCTTGTAAGAGGTTAGCTAGTTATTGCATTTACTCTCTCCTTTATTTGCTTTTAAATTTGTATGTTTGTGAAACATACAGGGAAATAAAAGTACAAGAATAACAGGAATTTTGAATTTTGGAAGTATCTGCATTCTGTACTTGTCCTTGATATTCTCTTTTAAATTTTGGCCAAGTCAATGCAACTTAAAATTATAGTTTTAGATGAAGCAATCAAGATTGTTTAGCTATGAGTTGATTCATGTTGTGATCAAATTGTTTATATTCAGTATTCACCACGTATGTTGTGTTTTATTATGCTTTTCAGAAGCTACAAGAATGGTTTTGTGTGGCATGATCTCTGTCAGGATGATCTAATTCTACCTGCCCATGGGAATGAGTATGTCCTCAAAGGTTCTGAACTCTTTGATGAATCAAATTCAGGTCAAGTACAATATCATGCTTCGGTTTTGTTTATTTCCATAATGTGGTATTTTCCTAGGTCATGATTGAAAACTTAGTCATTGTGAAATTGTGTCTACAGATCGATTTAGCCCGATTAACAATGTCAAAATACAAAGCCTGAAGCAGTTACCAGAGCCAGTCTCTTGCAGGAGCCATGATGGAGCTTCCACTTCTTCTAGCCTGAATGGGAAAGAAGCAAGAAACTCTCAAGATGATGATGAGCTTTCCACAGGACAACGCAGCGGTTCCTCTGATGTTTCTCCAGAGTCTAGAGCTGGAAAAAGTGATTCTACTAACTTGTCATTGCCAGAGTACAAAATCTACAAGAGTGAAAAATTGTCAGATGCTTCAACTCAGACAGAAGAACCTAAGAGTATGACCAAAACACAGAAAACTTGTACCAGGGGCGTATCAACAGAAGATGCATCAATGGAATCTGAATGCCATGAGATACATCAAGATGAAGTGCCACATGTGACTGAAAATTCAG
>NW_026264853.1:121762-124548 GCF_000817695.3 Arachis duranensis
TCTAGTCCCACATCTTCTGGAGGGAAGATTGAAACTTTGGAATCCTTGATTAGAGCTGATTTGAGTAAAATGAACAGATTTAGGATCATGGATGAGGAGGGACGAATGCCAACCAACACAAGGCTGAAAGCCTCAAATCTGCTGATGCAACTGATCTCGTGTGGATCAATATCGGTGAAAAACCACAGTCTTGGCCTTATTCCTTCCTATAAGGCCAAGTTTTCCAATGGAAAATTCCCTTCCCCATTGTTCTCGACTTCTGTCGTGTTGGGGGAATTCGATTGCCTAGCTGAGAATCCAAAGGTTATGGGTCTCAGATTGGAAGACAAAGAGTTCTTTAGTGGGAGCATAGTTGATTCTAAATTATCAAATGAACAAGGAGATGGACCTAATGTTCTGAAACGCTCTTCTTCCTACAATGCTGAGAGGTAGGTTCTACTTTCAATTCTTCTCTTGCAACTTTACAAATTAGCATTGGCAAGAATCATGGTTTGGCAAATCATTTTCAACACTGGATGGTGCATCACATGCCTTTTGGTTCGTTTCACAAGGACTGCATTAGTGATACTGTAAGAGAAACACTGAGCAAATGACATAAGGAGTATCTGGGGTCTAAGGAATTGGACTCATTTTTGGCATATAGTAATTATTTTCTTATTCAGTGGATATTTCACTACTATTATATAAAGTATAAACACAAAAAAGTTCACTGATCTTCTCATTATTACCAATTCAACATTCATGTAGATGCAATCGTGACCAAATTCTGCAGTACTACTGTATTTTACTTGTGCTTTTGTTCTTTAAATTTCAAATTTAAACATCATTTTAACATTGAGTAGTAAGAAAAAAAAGTCAATTCAATATCTTTTAGCCCTCCAATCACTTTATCAGTTCTGAATTTGTTCAGGGCATCAGATTCTAAAATGTTTGTGTGGCTAATTTTCTTTGTGTTTCTTTTGCCAGTTACCTTTTAAAAGTCAAAACAATATTCACTGAAGTGCAAATGCTTTTGCATGTTAGATCTTCATTTAGTTAATATTATATAGTATCAAGTCTCGTGGTCATGTAAATGGAGTCTTCAAAGATAGGGGCTTCATTGCTTTATAAAGTTATCACACTAAGGAATTAACATCTATATTAGTTCTTTCATTACCGGGCATCATCCATAAATTAAGGAAAAATCAAAAGAAAACAAAATAAAAAAGAAAAGCAAAATACCAGACAAATGGAGATTACGATTCTCTCTTGTGAGCTTCTTTTATTGTCTCCTATGAAATACTAGAATCCTACAAAATGGATTCAAGGCACAATAAAGTTCTGGCATTTATAATAAGGTCTAATAACTATACTTTTGAAACAAAGTTTGGGACGAAATCAGGATTAAATGATAAGGTAAAATTAAATTGAAAAGTAGTAACTCTAGGAATTCTTTTGTGGCTTGATATTTGGATTAATGTTTCTTTTTGTAATTGATTTTGATTGACATCTGATAGGAACATATAGGCTTAACAACCTGAGCAGTTTTTCATATGTATGAAACCTATGAACAAATGTGCAGGTCTAGTGAAGAGCTGAAATCACAAGACGTAGAGGAATCATCCTCAGGACATTCCAAATGCATTTTGCAGTCGGTTAAGGCTTCATTGACCAAGCAGCCACGAAGCGAATCCATGAGATACACAGTTTCTGATGGACCAAGAAAATCCATGGATAGAGTTGATGGCTCAGGCATATCCCCAGTACCATCCTATGGTAGCAGCAAAAGAATCACTGAACCTTCATCAGCAAAAAAGCAATCAAAGATGATAGAGTCTTTTGAGGAGGAGAAGGTGATCAAAATTGAAGAAAGTTAAGTGTTGACATTATCTTCGTTACTAATGATTCACACTATGTGCTTATAGTCTTCAATCATTGATTGACAAGTTTAATTTTAATCAACAGGCTTGCTTCAGGAGCTCGGGTTATAATCGAATCTAAACCATCTCGCCACACAGCATCTAGCTCTTAAAACCTTTTATTTCAGAGGTTAGGCCACTAGTAAATACAATATATATAGGTATAGGTATATAGGTACACATGAAATTTGTAAATCTGAAAAATGAAGACATGTTGTGACATATAATAGTGTAAGAACCCAGAGTCTGGTATTATATAGTATTGTTACATTGTATAAGACTCAGTGGTATAGTGTATGAATTTTTTCATTTTTTTCCCCTCTGTCCACACTTGCCACTGCTAGTCAAGCTACCACATCAGAAACATGCAACAATGAAAAAAAAAAAAAAACCACCAATGTTCCTAAGAGCATCCTAGTTATGATATTTGTGCTTACTGCATGGACCTTAGTGGCATGTTATTGGGTTTAATAGGTTTTTCATATAAGTTAATGCAATGAGCACAAAAATCATAACTAAGACATCCTCAAACTTGGGTGATTATTGCCTTTTGCTGCATGTTTCAAATGAGACACTGTAAGGAGTAAATGATTCGTGGGATTAACGTTGTCGTGTCAGGGCGAATGACGGCGTGCCTGGGTAACGGCAAGGAAGTTGGACCTTAAGCATTAAACATATGACTGAAACACTGCAAGGGGTTTGGATAATAGTGCAGGTTTAGTCCCTGTCTCAGTGGTCCTTAAACCTTCCTGTTCATAGGGACTGCTATCTGAAATGAATTGACTCCACAATGTTATTTACATTGTAAATATAGATATTGAGATCTATCTCTTTTGCAACCATGCAGTTGTTTCTTTCAAAAACAGTAGTAGGGTCGTATTCTATCTC
>NW_026264853.1:124566-128686 GCF_000817695.3 Arachis duranensis
CTAGAACATGTGAGATTGAAGTTGCCATTGTATTGTTGTCTTTATCATCAATAACAATATTAATTCTTGAAGTTAAAATGAAGCAAAATGCTGTTTGTTTGGTATTGAATTATTGATAGACCCTTTTGGAAACAATGCAGCTGTAAATTGGAAGTATACCGTTCAAACTTGTTATTTTTATGTAACAAGGTAGGGTACTTCTTTTGAAGAAAAGACATTCTTATTGCTATTGAAGACAATTATTTTATTACAAAAGAAAACAAAAGGTATGTGCTTCTTAAATAGATTCACGTGTAAGACAGCCTTATTCTAAGACTTTCATGCAGAGGGAATTTAATATTTGTCAGAATGCTTTTTTGTCTGGAAAGATGTATGATGGTTTGGCCTTTGAGATCTTCAGAAACTGGGAAAAATGAATTAATAAATCATGGTATCAGCTTTCACATAAAGCATGAAGAAATTCTGTTTGCTCTCCAGTCTGCACTCTCTTAATTTTCTCTTTTTGGAGTGATAGTGGGAATTTTTAAATGATGTATGACAGTGTTAGTGTGCAATGATAGAAAAGAAAAGTGTATATTGTACCTAACTGAATGTATATTGACACATCCTGGGTTTTTTTTTTCCCATGATTAAGGTTTTCCACATTCCATGCATAATCTATGCTTCCATCTTTTATCCAATTAATTACTAATTTAGAATTTTTGTTCATGTGGTAAAAATGGGCCTTCTTTGATTCCAGTATTGTATGCTTCTATCAATTCCTTTTTCAAGGTCAAACATATACTTCTAGAGAAATAATTTAGTACTTATTTTATCTTATGTATAACTTAATGTGCGAAGTAAAGTGAGTACAAATTACAGTAATAAGTAATAAGACAACTTGTACTCTTTTTTCCTATTTTATCTCATAGTTTGACAGGTCAAGTATTAATTCAACATGAATTTAAACTTTATTTAAGTGTTTGTAGGTCAGTAAATTGTTGCATATACAAGATGGGATTTAAATTTCTGAAATTTGTTTAAAGGAACGAATGAGTTCACTATTCGGCTAATCCAAATTGATTAGACAACTTGTACTTTTGCCTCAGCCCTCAAGAACATGTTAAAAGCCAGTTTAGTTGGGCTAATCTGGCCCAAATAATGCCTAGGGGTGGCCCAAGTCATTCCCTTATGTAATGTCGGGATTGTACAAAATTTGGATTTTGCCTACTTTTCTTGAATAAGTTATCTACATCCTGACCAAAAAAAAAAAGTTATCTATACTTCACTTGATTGCTTTAACCGAATTTTACTTGCGAGTTTACTCCATAATCATTTGCACAGTATCCATACCTTGATTTCAAACAGGATCTTAGTTACAAATGTATGACAAGTTTTGAGTTTTGAATAAGATTGTTTCTAAGAAGAATACCTGTGATTTCGACTATAATCTGAGGCAACCTGACCATAATAAAAGAATGTTATCACTGTGAGCATGTTAATATGTTATTTATGATTTCATATGATTAATCACAATTGAAAGAGACTAAAACATGTTATTTACATATCACTTGGTCGAGTTTCTACCACAAATTTGTCATGTCACATACGGATATTGAACAAACAGGGCATGAATAACTGCATTTTCAAGCAATGAATTAACAAATTTTAAGTTTGTCTAAAAATCAATGAGATTATTGCATGCAGCATAAGATGAATAATCTTGTTCCATCTCTTTGGCACAGTTGAAATGCATTTATGGCCGCAAGGTAAGACGGTAATATCTATCAATGTATCAAATAAATGGATAATAGATACTAAAAGAAGAAAGAAACAAATGAAATCATGTCACAAAAAAAAATCTGATGAACATCATACTATAATAAAATAGCAGTTTAGTTTACCTCAAAGCAAACGGCACACAGGGTAATTTAAGACGCATGTTGCCAATGAGCCTTGGCTCTAGTGGCATTTTTCCCCCTCCCCACCTCAAGGTCTAGAATTCAAACTCTAGAGGATGCAATTGAGGAAAAATGTGATAAATATGTGAGGAGTGTGTAGATGTGTTGTGTACTTAGGATTGGGGGTTGTCCAATCCATTGGAATACCTAGGATTGGGGATTGTCTAATCTACCAACAAAAAAAAAAGACGCATGTTTGAGTTTTCTGGCAGGAAAATTATGTGTGTGAGAGAGAGAGAGTTATACATCATTGTTTTAAGTTTTAATATCATTGTTCTACTAATGTGTTCTTCTTTCAAAAGAATATTACATATCATTCATGAAAATTATACACTTACATTGTTATGCGTATATTATAGGTTAATAGTTAAATTAGTTTTCGCTAGGAAATGCAGTTCATATAAGGACTTAATTACTATTGGAGGAAAGAGGGAAGAGAGGTTAGGATAAAGACTAAGAGTCGCTAGAGACTTGGAGGAGTCAATAAAATCATGCCATATAGTAAATTAGTAAAAAAAATTTAAAAACATATTAGATATATATATTAAATAATTAAATTATAATTAATTTATAAATATATTAATTATATTAAATAATTATATTTCTATATAATTAATAACTTATATTAAGCACTTGAGACTGCAAAACAGTGCAATGTTGACTTAGTCATGTGATTTTTTATACAAATAATAGAATGGTTCATGCTGCAACCCACCCACGTCACATGAAAATAATAACATTGGATATAAACATAAAAAATATATAAAAAACAACAATTTATGTCCGCAGAGCTTAATATTTCTAGAAATAGAGCTGTGATTCCTATCTATACTTATCAGTTTTAGTTGAAAACGTTGGATTATATATGAAGCTTATGGTATACCCGTGCCAGGATGAGATCCATGGCCTTGGTATCTATGAATAGAAAATATTATAATTTGTATGAAGAGCCATGGCACGTGCAAGTCTTACTTCAAACTCCTGCCATCATGTGCCATTCGTATTCTTATTAGCTATTTTACAAAAATACTACTAAAATAATATTTAAAAATTTATATTAATTTTAAAAGAGTTCTTGAAATATTTAAAAATATAATAAGAACAATTAAATATTAGATATATATTTTAAGAAAGGACTTTAAAAAAATATTTTTTTATTTTAAAATTTGGTGATTGTACATCAAGTAATTTTCTTTTAAATGAGCACATTTTTTAAAAAAAAAAATAAAAAAAAGTCTAAAAGTAAAATTTTATTCTAGTTATTTGTATGTAAATAGTTATTTAAATACTTTTTGAAAATTTGAATCAAATACACAAATTATTTACTAAACTTAAAAGTTATTTGTCACTTATAAAAATATATGATATTCTTTTATTATCTTTGTTATGTTTTTAAATCAGTAACTTTATTTGTTATTTGTATTTTATGAAACAATTCTTTTTAGTTTGATCTTTCGAATGCAATTATGATAGTTTATCTAAAATACAATTAAAAAATAAATGCATTATTATTCGCCTAAAAAAAAGTCAAAGAATCCAGAATTGTAGATATTGTTTACTCACACTTCAACATTCGAAGACTTATTCATAAACTAGACACATTTGTTTCCTTCATAAAAGGCCTGGCAGAAAATGTTTGGTCCAGGTTATTGCAATATTGTAAAGTCATCAGCAAGTTGCATTTGATTATTTAGGATGTATTTATTTAGGGTAAGATTATATATAGTAAGGGTGTGCAACATTTATTTGATGAAGTTTTAAAAATATATTTGAGAAACGTCATGGTGTTCCCTCTTGATTCTGTTCACACAATGAAACTTGTATACAATATATATAATATAATATATCCAGAACTAGCAGCTGCGGTTGCAGTGTCCAGCCACCACAATTAGAAAGTGACCCTTCTTAATTGAGATAATAATAATAACACAATTTGCTTAATCCGCATTGTACATATATACTAATGCAACAACATGGCATATTCAACTATTGATGCCTTTAATTATAAGATGCCTATTTATTCTAAAAAACTGCATGCGGAGCAGCAACAATGATGCTATATAACCTGCATGATTTGATGATAGCTACCGTTCAGGTACATACACCGATCGAACACCCTTAATATCTGTATAAAAAAATTAAAAATATAATTGTTATTAATTAATTATATATTTTAAATT
>NW_026264853.1:128725-152699 GCF_000817695.3 Arachis duranensis
TATAGGAGGAGTTAAACTCTAAAATGGTGTTTGAGATTGGCGTTTTGTACTAAAATCGTCCCTGAGATTCCAATTGTACCAATTACGTCTCTGGGATTGAAAAAATGCACCATGTTAGTCCCTGACATATTTTTCATTAACGACATGATGACATGGCATGATGACGTGGATTGTAAGTGACACGTGTCACTTCATGATTTGGCCACGTGTAATGATATGATGATGTGGTGACCAGTGACACGTGGCATGCTGACGTGGATGGTTGTGCCACGTGTCACAATGTTATTTGGCCACGTGTTCAATTGTGTCAGGTGTCGCAACAATATTCGTCCATGTGTCATCCATTATGTCATCGTTGTATATGCACCAAATTAGTCCCTCACTTTGCATTAAGCGACTCATTTTAATCCCTGAAATTGAATGTCGCGCACCAAACTAGTCCCTTCACCAGTTTTTTCTCATTTTTTCTATAAATTCAAAATTCTCAATATTTTTGAATGCATTAATTTCAATTATATTTTTTCTATTGCGAATACCCTAATCGCCGACTTGGAGTTGACGTGAAGACTTTTCAAACACCTTCACTGCCATCTTCGATCTCTTTCAGTACTTTTATAAAAAAAAATTTCTTGCGGATACCTCTAATAACCGCCGTCTTAGAGTTGACGTGAAGACATTTCAAGCTTCCCTCATTACCATCTCCGACCTCTTTCGTCTAGACTGCAGAGGTCAAAGGTGGTAGTGAAGGTGCTTGAAGTTCCTTCAATCTAGTTCATTTATACATAACGAAAACGTGTATTTCATAAGAAAAAAATGTTTATTTTAATTATTAATTTCTTGTTAAAAACATATTTTTTATGAAAAAAAATGTGTCTAATCAATCATATAATTATTTTTTTATAATAACATACTTATATATTACAAAATTTACCAATGTTAAATTATTAAAAAAATTATATAATTAAAACAAATCTTAAAAATTTTTATAAAAGCACTTGTATTTAAACGATATATGAAAGAATAGAATTGAAATTAGTGTATCCAAGATATTAAAATTTTAAATTTAAAAAAAATAAAAAAAATTTGTGAAAGGACTAGTTTGGTGCACGACATTCAATTTCATGAACTAAAACGAGTCACTTAATGAAAAGTGAGGGACTAATTTGTGTATATATAACATAGGCATAATGGATGACACGTGGATGAATACTGTTACGACACGTGGACACGTGGTCAAATAACATTGTGACACGTGGCACAACCATCCACGTCAGCATGCTACGTGTCACTGGTCACCACATCATCATATCATTACACATGGCCAAATTATGAAGTGACACGTGTCACATACAGTCCACGTCATCTTGCCATGTCATCACGTCGTTAATGAAAAATAAGTCAGGGATTAATATGGTGCATTTTTTTCAATTTCAGGAATATAATTAATGCAATTGGAATCTCAGAGACGATTTTAGTGCAAAATACCAATCTCAGAAACCATTTTGGAGTTTAACTCTATATAGGAGCGATCTTTGATGGCCAAAATTATAGTGGCTAAAAATATTAAAATTGGACTAACTTATAAACGAATGACATGTGAAGAGTAGCATATAAGTTGTTAGTGGGTTTGATCACGTTATATGCTAGGGATTACATAAAGTAAGAAATGAGTTGACAAAAATTATGTGTATATTATGAGGGTCTTTTATGTGAAAATAAATTCTATTAATATTTTTTGAGTGAGTAACATTAAAAAATTAAAAATTCATTACAATATTAGGTCAATAAAAGTTCCTTGATTATTAATCTATTATCTATTTTTTATTATATATTTAGAATTTTATAATTAAAATGTGTCACATGTTACTCTCTCATTGTAATTGAAATTTAATCTTTTTCTTAAAATTAGAGTGTTATCTCCTCGTCTCTTTTTCTTTCTTTATCTCTTTTGTTTCTTCACTCACTCTATTTCTTTTATATATTATTATCAATGACTAATTACAAATTTGATAATCAAAATGTATAATATCACATTCTCTAATTAAAATTAAAATTAAAATTAAAATATTAAAATTAAAACATAACTATATTATATTACTAATTTAACAATCAAAATATATCACATGACATTTTTTCATTAAAATTGAGATAAAATATTTTTTTTCAAAAATTAATAAACTTTCTTCTTCTATCCTCTTATCTATCTCTCTCCCCTTCTCTATTTCTCTCTATCCTTCCACTCTATATATAACTTATAATTTATATTACTAATTTGACAAACCAAAATATATCATAAGATATTCTTTTATTACAATTAAAATAAAATATTTTTTTCAAAAATTAACAAACTCTCTCTCCATTTTTTATCTTTCTCTCTTTTCTCTCTCATTCTCTATTTCTCTCTAAATTGATATTCTATAAAAAATTAAATTAATAAAATAATATAATTTAAATAAACTCATAAAACTATAAAAAATAATCCTATAATATTATTTATATATGTTGTTGTTGTTATTATTATTATTATTATTTGTATATTTTTTTATATTTTTTTTAGTTTTAAATTTTTATTGTTTATCTTTTCAATATATATTTTCGGATATCTTCCTTTAAATATTTATTATATATAATTTGAAGAGAATACTAATATTGTGATTAATAATTAATTATTTAGAATAAATATTTAATTATTTAAAATATTAATTTGAATTAATTTTATAACTATCAATATAAATATTAATTAATTTTATATCTCTTACTTTAAAAATTAATTTTTTAAAATAATTAAATCTTTGGAGAGGAGAGGACGCTCTAATTTTAGAAGAAAAAATTGAATTTCAATTACAATAAAAGAGTAACATATAACCTATTTTAATTATAAAATTAGTAATATATAATAGATATAATAGATAATAAATAATAAATAATAAATTAATAATTAAAAAGTTTTTATTGATCTAACATTTAATGGATTTTAAGTTTTTAGTGTTATCCACTCAATGAAATTTTTTTTTTCTTCACACAAATACCCACTACTTTATCCTGCAATAATTTCTAACAAGTAACATGATCANTAACTGCTTCTCTGGATAAGGAGTATCAAAACTGACTTCTGCATCTCTAATTGAACATATATTTTATTCTTATAGGTATAGTGCTGATTTGGCACTCTTTGTTTATTACCATTATAACTTATATTTCATTTCATGCTTAAAATAAAAGTTGTCGTATTAGAAAAATAAAATACAATTAAACCTCCATACATCTCTATAGCTAATTAACATTCCATAATTTAAAAAGTTAGTAACCTTCATTGCCACTCAAATTAAAGAAACCCAGAATCTTATTCCATTCACACACCACAAATTAACATTATAATAATTATATGGTTATGCCAACTTCTATATATATATGTAACAACCTTTAAACCTGGTCATGTACGTACCTCAGCTCAAAGAAATAAACAGAAATCATTAGACCCTCTAACTCGCACTTAATTACAATGGATGCTCACCAAGAAACACTGATATTCAACAATGATTATGAGGTGCATGATTTCACTGAGGACCCCAACTTTGATCAGCTCATCAATTTAATTAGAGGGGATAATAATAATGAAGATGATGCTGCTGTGTTCTTTAACTATGGTTCAGACATTATCACCAATGATTGCTTCCTTGATGATAATCAGAATCAGAATCATTTACTTCTTCCATATGATCAGATTCATCAGAGCCATAACAACAATAGTAGCAATGAAGTGATGATGAATAATGTGTGTGGTGATGATCCTAGCCCTACTAACCTTATTAGCTCCTTCTCTTGCTTTGATGAAGGGGTGGTTAATAGAGAAAATGAAGGAGAGTATTCTTCTGCAACCACAACTGCAACTGATGAGGCTAATCTTAGTGGTAAACCAAGGCTGAAAGCTGATAGGTCCAAGACTCTCATCTCTGAGAGGAGGAGGAGAAGCAGAATGAAGGAGAAGCTTTATGCACTCCGCTCTTTGGTCCCTAACATAACAAAGGTGTGTCATCAAGTCTCAATCTTTTCTTAAGTTATGTTTGGTTATTGTTTTATATGCTTGTTCCTCAACTCAAATGTGTTACAAACATGTGTCAGATGGATAAGGCATCGATCATTGGAGATGCATTATCGTACGTGCATGAGCTTCAAGCACAAGCTAAGAAGCTAAAGGCAGAGGTTGCAGGACTTGAAGCATCTCTGTTTGTGTCAGAAAATTACAAAGCATCCTTTGATGACAATTACATAAAAACTGTTCAAGTCACACACAATAGCCACCCGATCAACAAGAAGATAGTGCAGGTTTATATGATTTGATTTTCCATAAGTTTCTAGTTAGATTTTGCATGTGACTAACATATTATTATGTGTGCTTTGTAGATAGAGATGGTTCAAGTGGAAGAAAGAGGGTATTATGTGAAGATAGTGTGCAACAAAGGAGGAGGAGTTGCTGCATCACTCTACAGGGCTCTCGAGTCTCTTGTGGGTTTCAGTGTTCGGAATTCAAACTTTGAAACTGTTTGTGACACTATACTACTTACATTTACATTGAATGTGGGTTAATACTCTACTTCACTCTAATGAGTCAACAATTTGCTTAAGAATAATTAATTTAATCACTACTATGTGTTGTTGGAAAACAGGTTAAAGGCTTTGAACCAGAAGTTAACCTGCCAAACTTGAAGCTATGGGTGACAGGCGCTCTTCTCAACCAAGGCTTTGAATTCATGGCAAATTTTCATTATTGACATTTCACTATACACGCTTGTTCAAACCATGTTTTTTGACTTCTATGATTCCAAATCGAAACAACTTTTCAAATGTAAGCCTTTATAGTCATCACTCATTAGTGTAACTGCAAGTGTTTGTTTGGATTGGTTTTTTATAAAATATTTTTTTTCTGTAAAAAAAAATATTTTATAAAAAAAAATACTTTTTCAAAAACCAATCTAAATTGACCCTGATATGATGGCTCTTATTACCACTCTACCGTTAGTTGCTTCATAACTTCGTTCTATGTAGTTTTGCAATTTCTACATTAAAAAACAGCATAGGAGAATTAAGTTTTTGGACAGGCTTCAGTTGTTTAAGTAATTATAATGTACCATTTCATTTTCTTTTTTGGCTGTTACAACTAATTATTTCAGAAAAGGTATTATAGAAGGCAGCAGAAGCTATTTAAATTTCAACCCATAGAGTTAGAAATAATTCACGTACAAGAAGACACGTAAAACGATATTGTTTGCTTGTTTTCCTCTTTAAGGTTCGTCTTTTTTTTTTTGAGAATGCAGAGCATAAACCAACGGTATTTCAACGTTATCTAAATTGCAATACATTAAGTCACCAAAAAAAAAATTGCAATACATTATGTGTAAACTGTAAAGCTTTCACGAAGGGCACCACATGCTCCAGTCAAACTATATTTGTGGCATCCTGATTTTCACAACCTTAAACTAAACCTAAACCAATAAGGAGACACATGAATATAATTATGGCAGTAAATGGCCAACTTCAACGCCTTAATCACCATGAAAATCAACAAACAGCAATGCGCTCTGTCTTTTATTGTTGATCTCCATTCTCCAGCTTCATTAATGAAATGTCACAAGGATCGAGGTCTCTGATCATTAGTTGCAATGCTTCATGTTGAAGACTTGAAGTACAAGATCTTTGTTGATGATGCCATCAACCGTTGCATCAAGTACAAATTTGAGGGTATCTCCTGCAATCAAACTTCAGCTCTATAATCAGTTTGTAGCAGATGAAGTTCATTACAAGGAATGTTTAGTGGCATTCACAAGAACGTAAACACGTAGCACGGTTAAAATTGGCATTAATGAGGTCTCTGATAGGCTGAAGCCTCCTATTTACTATTGAAATTTGGGACAATAGTTAGTAAGGAGGTTCAAGAATCAAGAGAATGAAGAGTAAATTACTATTATAACAAATAAATTGAGAAATTAAATATATATAAAAGATAAGATTGCATAAAACAAGTACCATTCGATGGACTGTTCTGATTCCCTGCTTATTGATGCTTATACAGACACCCCCAATGATTGAGTACTCATTTTCCGGAGACACCAATATTTGCGCTGTTCATTGCATTAATCCACGTGAGATTATATAAGAATGGATGAACAAGCTAGAAAGCCACCCACAGGGATATAAGCATTCTGTAGGTCCAATTCGCAGCACCTAGATGAGAGAGCCTGAATAATGATGTACATACTATGTGTGCAGCTAACAAGTTTCATCCACCTGGACCACACTCATCATCCACAAAGTCTCTTGTCCTGCAAGGACATTTCCATCATAACTTGGTATGCATATCATGTAGCAAGTATATTGTAAAGTATACATGAAATATTAATTCAAGGCACACCAGAATATAAACAATATCCTGGCAAAGTCACATACAATAATTTCATTTGAAACAGCAATTAATTTTATCAATGCAAAAACTGCATTAATGGCTTAACATTTGATGCCAAACTCGGTATACTTTGCCCATAAATTTTTCTGTCAGATAAAATGGGAGTTGAACTTCACCTGAGTTTTGGAGAAGCTATGGACATCGTTCCCTTTTCACTCTAGCAATGCCACCCAAAGATTTTAACAAGCTTTTACTGTGTTTGATAGCCCTCATCATTGATCCCCTTGGACAAGATCTGCAGTACTGTACCCTTGGTAATCCAGGCAGTCATTTCTGGTTGTATTTCAAAGGGGTTAAGAGGATGCTTGTTTCCATTATCAAGCTGCACACCATACACAAATGGTAATTTAAGGGTAAGGAAACTCTCTGGTGGTAAGATCACTTGACATCCAAGGCTGAACTGCAATTTCCGTTCACGATCTGGAACTGACATAGGTAGGCATGATGTCTACAAGGAGAATAATATCGAATTTAGCAGAATGTACAACGATCACAACATAATAATAGAAGTCCAATAAAAAATGCTGGGCAAAGAGGTAATGACAATGCACAACTGGATTTAATCAAACACCATCACCTTATTAATCTAACTCCACCAATGCAGCCTTTCAGGGATGGTATACTAAAAAGAAACAAGTAACTCTAAAGGTTTTCTGGTCCTCGGCTGACTGAATAATGTTTTGGTGGAAGTGTTCCTACCAATTGCAAAAATGAGACCATGGAAAATACTACATATATCAAGGCCACTGGAATCTATAACTACACAACAGAAGGTTGTTATCGCCAGTCACTAAACTCATTTCTTGACATATTTCACTCTTATCTACCAAAAGCCTACCATCTAAAATATGCAAAATATTATATAGTTACATTAACGATTTCAAGACATGCATACTGAAACGATAAAGACATACCTCGAATTGTATGTTAGGGCATGTTGCTAGGATCACAGGAAATGGAGGTGTAACCTACAGCAATAACATAGATCAGGATCCTGATTTGTAAAATAAGAATTACACCCAAAAAGAGGCTCAGCATGGAGAGAAATTTATCGGAACCAGCATTGATGTTTAAGTATTAATATGCATTAAATTAAAAGGGGGGAAACAAAAACCAATGTTGCTAAGTGAAACTCAAAAATGCTTAAATGAGCAGCAAACCATACCATGAATATTCTCTTAAGCTGTGAGATACCACTGGCAAACTTAACCTTTGGTGTATCTTTCTTATTCCTAGAATTCCTGCAGTGCGGACAGATCATGTAGATAGGCAAGTTGCGGTTCAACATCGAGAATGCAAGATCATCACCATCCATATTAATAGCTTGAAGATCCCTCCCAAATTCTTTTGCATGATTCGGGGCCTTTGCCAACTCAGCCACAGATGCCAAATTGTGTTCATTTGGTGGAATGGAAGTATATATCAGTCCATCTGAAGTCAAATCACCGTTAGCAATCATTTCACTTGATTTGGCCACATCTCTTTCCTTATTTATGAAAGCACCATGAATTTCATTTGAGCGTCGATGCACTTTGCCCCAGGAAGCATTCTTGCTGACTTTAGCATGATAAGCCTGATTTCTGCCAGTAGGGTCCATAGAAGAAGATCTGCGAGACTCTTCGGAGAAAGAATATAAAGATCCAAGTTCGGTTAGATGGTCTGCATTTAACAGGAAACGATGGCCACGGGGGCACTCATGCTCAAAGCCAACATACACCATCACATTCTTTGCATAAGAATGTGATTGGCTCCTCTCACCACCGTTCATGTGTACAGGCACCACGTTGCTACCTATCTTTAAGAATGGATCACTACCTCTGTTGCTATTATTGCCATTACTATCAACAGGTCCCTGAGTAAATGATATATCTTGAGATTTTTGAGATAACTGATGATCAGTAGCTGTATTAACTCGTTCTGCGATCTGATTACTGGGATTACTTTGCTTTGTACCCTTCTCTGAACCTGATATAGGCAATTTCTTTTGCTGGAGAGGAGGGAATCCTGAATCAGCAGCCACTGATCCAGCAACAACCTCAGAAAAAGGTTTTCTCATTTTGGGCATAGGAATTCCTCTACCAAAACTTATCTTTTTATCATCAGGCTTTATAATTTCTAACGATGTTTTATGATCTTCTGCTCCATTCAGGACAGCTGGATAGGGTTGTCTGATTCCAGTTTTCTTTGCATCTGCAATATGTTCAACCTTGGGTGGCGGAATTAGAGAATCTTGCTTTCCTGTGCTCTCTGTCAACCCATTTGGTCTTTTCTGTTTCTCTAGGTATACTGTCCACTTCAAAAGAAACTTTTGAGTGGCACAAAACCCACTCTGAATTAAGCCTTTAGAAGGTTCATAGTATCTTGCACCCCCAATACGAAGCAAACTCCAAGAAGAAGATTGAATAGGTCCCACAGATTTTACTTCTGGTAGTTTGACTGCAGGAAGTAGCTCATCACAGTCAGAAAAGCAAATAGCATCAGCTGATTCAAAATCAAAGGGATCAGGACGTAACTGTCGAGAACGTCCACAAGCACATGCATGAAGGAAAAAATAGCCACTGGAATGTGGCTTGTGTGAATCTCCTGAATCTAAATTACCAATCTCAACATCATGTCTTTGGTGCATGCATGGTTTGCCTGTTAAACTAACAGCATCACACAATTGCCTTCCGGATTTCCAAATGGAAGTGCACTCCTCTTCCAAATTTTTTGCAAAGTGTTGCACTGCAGGTCCTTTGACCATTGCGTGAAACGCATGTAAAGCCTTCTCTAAATGGGCTTCATGCTGTGAAGTAGGATAACAAGGAGGTAAGTCCTTTAAATAAATCTCCTTTGCAGTTGGAATGGCTTTTTGGCACCATGAAGTCGAAAATTTAGTGTTCAGCCCTCTACCACTTTGCAACCAAGATACTGCAACATCAAAAGTATTTGTGCCCTTCAAAGATCCTTCTGCCGCTGGTAAGGCAGTGTTCCTTGGACGGGGTTTTCTTTTAATCATTTCCAATTCATCCAAGCAACCCCCTTTTGCACAGAGAACTCTGCTCAAAATATGATTACTAGAAGTTAACCAAACTTCAAAATTTGGAAGATCCGGAGTAGTGTATGTTCTCCCTGATGCAGCTGAGGCAGCAGCTGCAGCAGCAGCGACTGCAACCATACCAACACCTGCAGCTGAGCCACTGTTGGTATTGACTGGTCCCCCTCTCCCTCTCAAAATATCAGCTTGCCTGTAAATGAACTCTTTAAGAGATATTAAATCTTCTTTGCTTGAACTTTGCCCGTGGGTTTCCAACAGGAGGGAATCGGATGTTGCTTTCCCATTTAACACATCTTCAACAAGTCCACTGGCAAAGTCAAGAGATTCACCTTTTTTATTAGAAAACTGATCTAACAATATAACTGCTCTCGATGCATCAAGTGAGAACAAAGGTGCAGAGACTGGGGTAGCCCCTCTCACACCAGAATGATTTATTTCAGAACCTGACAAGGTACGGCATTTCTTAATCAGAAAACGAATTTGTGCTTCAAGTGAAGACTGTAGTTTCTTCCTAAATCCACCTTCAGATCGACTTGCGGGGCGTGCCAGCACAACTACTGAACCAGAACCTTTTGCAGGCAAGTTTGTTTTGGCCACTGTATTCAAACTTGAAGACTGACTAAGAGAAGAGGCATCAGAAGTGTCCTCCCCATTTGTGCTTGAATTGGATAAACTAGAGAAATCATCCACAAATACAAACAGTATGACAGGTATGCACTGTCCTGGAAACAAAGAAGGATAAGAACCTAATCCTGACATGAGAGATATGGCCGAAGCATTGCGACTCAAGTTACCACCACCTCTACCTGGAGAAGAAGAACTGTTTCCCGACGTGGAAGGTTGCAAAGGGGATGACATCGAATGTGAGCGGGACGGTAATGGTGGCGTAGTAGCCTGCGATAGTGTAGCTTGGGATCTTACGAACGGAACCATAGCATGCTTGGCTGCTTGTAGTACACGAAAATTCCTCAAAATCTTAGTATTAAAATGTGACCCCTCCTGAATATATACGATAACATGGCAAACCTGCATTTCTAGATTGTTAATTAAAACAACTCTGCACAACTTCAAATATTATCATCTAAATCTCATCCGTACCAATTTCTTAAGCTCACAACTCCAATCGATAACAGTATAACTATAATTGAAAAACCCTACTCTAATTCTTCAAGTTTGGAACGCTCAACACCATGGCAAATTCACTTCTTTAAAGTTTTGAAACAACAATAGGATTAGATTAGGAAAACAAAACTCATTAACATTAGTGTTGTGGCATTTGCAAATAAGATACTTGGAGAGAATCAAAATGTCTTACAGAGAACATGAAAAGCGTTCCCTGGAGGTCGCCGAACTCGTGCTCCTCCGCAACAGAATCAAATCCCGGTGCGGGGTCTTCGAATCCATGAATCACGGGACAGCGCGTGGAGCAGAACTGCAGGAACAGAATCCCGTTATCGCGGTCGCGGAAATAACTGATTCTCCTGCTTTTAAACCACTCCCCTGGAGGTTGGTGGTCGGAGGAGGAAGGCGGAGGCAGCGGCGGCGGTGAAGGGGAATGAGGAGGGCGGATGAGAACACGAACTGGAGAGGGAGAAGGGTTCCGTTTTCGCGCTTCCATAGCGTGGTTCTTCAAGATTGGGAGCTTCGGCAATGCTCTTCTTCCTTTAACATCTTCATCTTCATCCCCCTAATTATTTTGTTTTGATTTATAATTGTTTTGGGGAGCTTGATTGATATGTTCCAGTTCGCTAATCACTGTTCACTACTTTTCTTTCTACCCCTTTTGTAACGTGGACTTCTTATTAGTTCGTGTACGGTCTCAACGATTCAACTCAAAACTTCAGGTTTTATTACTAAAATTGTACTCCACTTTAAATTTATTGAAAATTTATAACGTGTATGTTTAAATTTTTGTTGTTCATCAAAATTAAAGTAAACAAAAACTTTTTTCAGAACATCTTAAACTTTTGTTTTTCGTTTTGTAAGATGCAAGCTAAAGTGCTAAATATTAAAAATGCGTTAAAACTTCGAAAGTAATTTGAAATTGATTTTAAAATTAAATAATATATTATTAATATAAAAAAATGTATACTTATCTTATATTATCATATAAATAAAAATTACAAATCTTTTAACTCAATATTTAAAAAATGGTTTAAACGAATCTTATTAAAAATATTAAAATCAATCTATTTAAAATAGTTGTTCAAAAATTATATTATAGTATAGACTAAAAATAAAATAACTTTTAATAGAAAGAGAGAAAATGTTTTCAAAATATTTAATTTGATTTTGAAGGAAAAAGTGAAAGGAAATGAAGAGCACGTGGAATGTGTGGCATGTGGATTGAAGAAGATAAAGAAACTTCTCCGCCATTGACTCACTCTTCTCCTCCAATCACACAATGCAAGAGGCTGCATTGGCCGCCATGGCCGCCCACACTGTTCTCTCAGCTGCTTCCTCCCCACTCCAGCTTCCTCTCTTTCCTACCAACTCCATCACCGCCATCGCCGCCAACACCAAGAAAGCCGTCACCGTCCTCAGGGGCACTTCCCCCGTCGAAGGCATCGTCACCCTCACTCAACAACTCAATGGTATTCCTTCCTTTCTTCTACGCAATCATAATTGATAACAATAAATTCGATGAATCCTGCAACTTCCTTTCTTGTAGGTTCAACAACTGTTAACGTTCGTGTTACTGGCCTTACTCCTGGGCCTCATGGTTTTCACCTAGTGAGTCTTCTCTCTTAGTCTTTAGGGTTTTTGCTTGCAAGTCCTTTAATTGAAGTCATTTTCATTTGTTGCAGCATGAGTATGGTGATACCACCAAAGGTTGTGTATCAACTGGTATTGCCGTTGTTTTCCCCTTCTATTTTTTGCTATGTGGTTCTTATTTGATGAATTTTTAAGTGTTTGCTTCTTCAATGGCATATTTAGGACCACATTTTAATCCTAATAAGATGAAACATGGTGCTCCGGGAGATCAAATTCGCCATGCGGGTGACCTGGGAAACATAGTTGCTAATGCAGATGGTAATCCATCTTTCTCTTATCTTTCGTCTTTGCTTGCTTTGGACTGATTTTTGAATCAATCTGTACATCATGTTTGAAATGCAGGAGTTGCAGAAGCAACAATTGTCGACAATCAGGTGCCTTCTTTCGTTCAGTTTCATTTCCGTCTGTTAATTTGAATTCCCAATCATTTTTGTGTTTCTTTTCTCTGTGTAGATACCACTGATTGGCCCCAATTCAGTAGTTGGAAGAGCCTTGGTGGTTCATGAGCTTGAGGATGACCTTGGAAAAGGTTAGCATTTCCTTGTTATACATTTTTATATACATCTCTGCCTTACAACTCTTGCTGCTGCACAAGAAATTTCTTAAAAGCTTCTTCACTGTTGTCTGATCCAAGTAAACCTTAGATGAAAATGGAATTGGCTTATTCTTTTCGTGCTAATGTTTTTGTTGTTGCCATGTAACTGTGGACTTACATCATGACTTCCTTGCTTACTCATAACTAGAGCATTATTTACTTTAGTCTAATTTGCATTTTACTTTACTTATGCTTTTGCAGGTGGGAAGGAACTCAGCTTGAGCACTGGAAATGCTGGTGGAAGATTGGCATGTGGTATGAAGAATTTTATGAACCTTTTCAAATACATCAATCAATCCATTCCATCTGATTATATAGTTTGATGCACTTTTAGCTTTGTTGTCGAAAGATGAAGGATTCTCAATATCTGTGATTAATTGCGTTTCTTTGATAAAATCCCCATTGGTCCATATACATAATCAACTAATCATGTTAAACTAAGTTTCACTTGTAACATAAGATTTTTGTATATATGATTCAGGTTTTGCTGACCAGTGTCTCCATTGTTCTAAGAGTACTAGTTAAAGATACTAAAAAGAGTATATTTTCAGAAGTTTTTTCTTTTTTTGCCTTTTTCCAATGCATTGAAAACTTATCTATTTCACATCTCCAACATGAAGCTTCCTTTTTTTTTAATCCTTAATCAGTGCTCTTTTAATTTCACAATGTTCACAGTACTTATACTTCAATATATCTGTATCATAAACCTGATGTTTGTGTCTTTTGCTTCCTTGTTTTCAGGGGTTGTTGGTCTGACTCCAGAGTGAATGCAACTCTATGTTAGCCTATCAGTTATTAGCGTTGTTGAATTATCCATGTAAACTATGAAACATGAATGCATGATGTCCTTCCAAAACAAGAATCCAAGAGACTCCGCATACTATATTATGTAGCTCTTTTTATTAGCCTGCTTGAAATGGATTCTTAGATAGTCCGTTACTCCCGTATTTATTATAATAGGATTAATAATATTACTCCATCTTTTTTACTTTTTAAAAATGGTAGCATTTATGTTTGGTAAATCAAATTAAAAATAGTTTTCAATAAATACAAGCAAAAACAATTGTATTTAATAAAATAACTTTTAAAATTTAAAAATTAGTTAACATATGAGGTTATATTAGACTTTTAAATTTTAAAAAATTTTATTTTAGATGTTTTCAAAAGTATTCTAATCTTTTAAAAACTACAAATACAAATACATGAACATAATTTTTTTTATTTACCAAATACTAAATGAGAAACTTGAATTTTTAAAAAGTATAAGCACTTTTCTAAAAAATTTTACCAAACCAAGTTTAATTGTATTGAGGTATAAGCTGGATAGAATTTGGTATCAAGATATATTGATGAATTATGTTATACCAAATATTATTGAAGTAGGATATGAAAGGCCCAACAATGGTAATAAGGAGTGGGTAGAGTAACAAGCAGGCCTCAACCAAACTAATACTGAGCCTAAGCCCTTAAGAAAGCTTCTATGTTAGTATCTTATGTGGATTTCTCTTTCAAAAAAAAAGTATCTTATGTGGATTTGAAAGGTTCAGCTAACTCCTCCTGACAAAAAAAAGTTCTTTTTTTTTGAATTTCATTATTCATATGTATAAGTATACAACTATAAATACAATTGTCCAGTAAGTTCAGTATGACAGCACCAATGAATTATAACTCGACATAATTTTTCTATACTCACAACAAAAATTCAGCATGACAGCAATGCACTATAAAATGATTCATATGAATTTATGTATGAAATGAGTGGAGTAAGGATGAATTTTGGCACTATCTGACCTCATCTTGTCCTATCTTATTTTACTCAATATTAATCACACTCTTATCTGCGGTATTGACAACCTGCTCTCGTGCGAGGCGGAACGGATACCCTCGAGTTTGGATAGTGTTGCTGATGTATGTAGATACTATATAAGAAACTCAACTTAGCTAACCCCCTTATCCGTTATGAATAATAAATCAAAGCTACTTTCTCAATATGCAACCTGTCTCTAGTTAGAGGTTGGGCTTAGAATGGAAGCAACAACCAATAATTAGGTATTCAACAGAGTGACTACACTCTACCATACTATCCAATTAAAAAAAGGTATAACCATGTCATCACGAACCATAATTTAAATATTAATTTGTTAAAAGCAACGATAAATATACTTGCATTGCACACTCTTGCACTCACAATAATACACATTGAGGTAATTAGATCCTCCAAGTAGGAAAGAAACAAACAAGTTCATGTGATAAGGGCCACCCAAAGATGCTAATACACGTGTATGATTCTTAACTAGCTACAGCAATAAAATAAAGTGCACACGTTGCAAATTAATATTAAGCATTTGCATGACGGCATATCTAAGTAGATGGTTAGCATTTGCAGTTAGAGGATGTGGTGGAATTTTGATGCCAAATTCAAACTAGTTTTTATTTTTCGTCACGAGGTTGGCGTGAGAATTGAAATTAAAGGGGTTACTACATTGAAGAAATGTATAGTAGGGAGCATATGTAGTGAAACATGAAATATATATGCATATAGATATAGTTTTGCGGAAGCAGTAAACTTAAGAAAAGGTAGATGAGGCAGCAAGTCATTTTAGTTGAGATACAAGATTGTTTTTTGCTGAGCCGTGACCATACCAACTTTAATTTGTCTCCACTCTCTCCAAACTTGTCGATCCACTCAACTAAGTTAACCATTTAAGTGGCACTCCAACGTATACATCACTAAAGCTAGCTACCATCATCTTATATTATTGTTGTTACTATACGAGTGAGTTTTACTATTATGTATGTATTATAAATTTAATTTTAATATACTGTCGGTGTATTTAGTTGTAATATCACATTAATAAAAGTAATTATATTTTACATTAATTTAAAATCTTTTATATTATTAGTATATTAAAATTAAACTCGTTTATTATATGTATATAAATCATTATATAAATGTAAAAAGGTACTCGTGTCAGTTGTGTGTGTTGTGTTTGAATAAACATTTTTTTTTATCATGATGAGATTTTAAATATATTATTTTTACATTGTAATACACATAAACAAAGGGAAAGGAAATGCAAAGTGCGAAAGCCATGGAAAATCAAGAAACCAAATTAAATATATAAAATAGAAGGATTTTATAATTGATATTATCAACTATATTATAAATACACAAAAATTAGTCAATAGTGCTGCGTTTATTTCTAAGAATATAATAAGATAAAATACCAAAAATAAGACATAAAGAATAAAAATACAAAATTTTACATTTTTATATTTTATTTGGTGATAAATTATAATAAATTATAAAAATTTAATTTATTCTCATTTTTTTTCATTCAAAAAATGAGGCAAAAAATATAATAATAATAAATATAATTATAAAAAATTAACAAAAAATAATTTGTGTCTCTTGTTAGTGTTTCTGTGTCCTTTCTGTCAGAATTGACACAAAATATATTAAATCAGTATCTTTAGACATATTATTTCTATCTATATCTCTTCTGCAAACACGATTTTGTATAATATATATATATTTATATATAAATACATAATGATTAATTTAATAGTTGATTTTTTTATGTGGATGTAGATAATATTTTTTATAATTATAAAGTTAACATCGTTACTTTCATTTAGAAAATCTTTTACTTGTAAATTCACAGGCAACTAGAAGAGGTTATGAAATTTCACAAACCATTTTATTATCAATATATAGAGATTACATGTGTACCTTTTTTTGGTTCTTTTTATTTTCTTCTAGCTTTATAATATTGTTTTAGGCATATTATGAGATAATATTCCATGGACATACGTAGGTAAATTTTAGAAGGTTAAGTTTAACAGTATTTGTAAAATTTTTTTAGAGTATTTGAGAATGTTTTAAATGGTTCTGGAACGTTCTACAATATCTTAGAAAGTCCCAGAATATCCTAGAAGGTTCTAGAAGACTCTAAAAAATTATAAAATATTCTAGAAGAGTGTGAATGTATATAGAAGTATGAAAAATAGTATGAAACAATCTAGAAGTATTTAGAAAATAGTGGTAGGATAGATATTTGTAAAGAAAGTTCTAGATGATTAATCTAGACCGTTGATTAGATTTAATCCTAACCATCCATTGAGGAGGTGGATGGCTATAAATAGGAGGTGAGAGTTAGTGTGAGTCATGTATGAATCATTTGTAACAAACACTTGAGCAATAAAGTGTTCTTCCACCAAAGCTTCCTTTCTCTGCTTTCTTGCTAAGTATTGAGGCTTAGACTGACTTGGTCTTAACTCAAGAGTTTGAGTAAGTCTGAGTGCTGGCACGGTAGCGTTGGAGTGTGTCCAAGACTGTGACAATTTGGCATCAGAGCAAGGTTCGAGAGGGAGCACAAGTCGCTTATGGGTATGGCTTCTAGTATCACCATGGAGCATGTTGAGTCTCAAATGGGAAGGAATGTTATTCCTTCTCAATGGGGAGGCAAAAAGGTCCGTTCTTCAAGTGAGCCTAGAGGTAAGGACTCTAACTTTTTAGAAGAGAAACTTTCTGTGTTGGAGAATGTTCTATCCTCTATGGATGAGCGTTTCCAAAGAATAGAACATGATAAGGAGACCCTCGAGGCTCATGTGTTAGGAGAACTAGATACTTTCAAAGAAAGCATGCTCCAAATCGAAGATAAGCTTGAGAATTTCTTAAAGCTATTTGAAGAAGTTCGAGTTTGGTTAGAGGAGGCAAAATCTCGACCAACCATTATAAGAGAGACGACAAAGATTGATCTTCCCAAGCTAAAGGAGTTCAAGGGTGTAAGGGATGCTCGCGAGGTGGTGAACTTCCTATGACAAATGGAGAGGTACTTCGAAGGCCAAGGGGTGGTCGAAGAAGCAATAAAAGTATGCACTGCAGCTCTCTACCTTTCTGATAATGCTACTTTGTGGTGGAGGAAAAAGTGCGTAGATATGGAAAAGGGGTACTTGCAACATAGCCACATGGAAAGATTTCAAAAGGAAGTTGAAAAGACAATTCTTCCCTGAGAATGTGGTTTATGAAGCAAGGAAGAAGTTGAGGGAGTTGAAGCACAAGAGTACGATTAGCGACTACGTAAAGGAGTTCACTACTCTCACGCTTCAAATCCCCAACTTAGTATCAGAGGATGCGTTGTTCTTCTTCATTGATGGACTCCAACATTGGGCAAAGCAAGAACTACAAAGATGGAATGTTAAGGATGTCAATGAGGCTATTATGGTGGCCGAATCACTCACTGAGTATCATAGGGGAGACTCTAAACCCAAGTTTTCCTCTAATCCTAGTTCTGCTAAATGTGGGGGAGACAAGGGGAAGAGTTTCTCAACCAAGAAGGAAGGAAAATACTCTTCAAAGAAAGAGTATGAAGAAAAGAAGAAGGCTTTCGTGCCCAAAGGAAGATGCTTCGTGTGCAAGGGACCACACCAAATGAAGAATTGTCCCAAGCTAGGGACTTTGGCATATATCGCCGAGGAATGAGAAGCTCAAACTCAAGTAACTGAGTGTGTTGGATCTATCCAACACATAAATGCTGTTAAGGGCAAAGAGGCAAGCATTGTAGAAAAGAAAGGCTTGATGTATGTCAAAGCCTTTATCAATGAAAAACCTGTCATGGCTATGATCGACACTGGTGCTACACACAACTTTATCACGCCTAATGAAGCAAAGAGGCTTGGGTTGAAGATCACCGAAAAGAATGACTGGTTCAAACCCGTGAATACCAAGGAGAACCCCTTAAGGGAGTAGCAAAAGGGGTTGAGATGACTCTTGGTTCTTGGAAGGGTCTTGTGGATTTTTCAGTAGCACCCATGGACGATTTTAAAATAGCCATCAGGCTCGATTTGCAAAGAAAGGAAAATACAATACCTATGTCATACTACGACGTAGTATGCGTCATGGAGAAAGGGTCTCTATGCATGGTCCCTACAGTCTCTAAAATTGGCAGACTACTGATACTTTCTGCTATGCAACTCAAGAAAGGGTTCAAGAAGGGAGAGATTACATATTTAGCTCTATTACAAGAGGAGTCAACATCCGAAAGAGAAGACGTTCCTCCTAAAATTAAAGAAGTCGTTGAAGAAAATAAGGATGTGATGCCTCCCGAGTTGCCAAAACAACTACCACCTAGAAGGAAGGTGGACCACAAGATTGAATTGGAGTCAGGAGCAAAGCCGTCCGCCTCAACACCTTATAGGATGGCACCGCCAGAACTCGAGGAGTTGAAGAAGCAACTCAAGGATTTGCTAGATGCTGGGTTCATCCATCCATCGAAGGCACCTTATGGCGCACCAGTCTTGTTCCAAAAGAAGCATGATGGTTCATTGAGACTATGCATCGACTATCGAGCACTTAACAAGGTGAAGGCTATCAAAGAGTAGGAGTCGCCAAATAAGGTATCTGAATTGAGGTCTTTCCTTGGGTTGGCTAATTACTATCGAAGGTTTATCAAAGGATACTCCACCAAGGCTGCACCATTAACTGATCTTCTCAAGAAGAATCACTCTTAGGAATGGTCAAAGGAGTGTCAAAAGGCCTTTGATGAATTGAAGGCTGCTATTACAGAAGGACCAGTACTAACACTATCCGACTACTCAAAGGTATTTGAAGTCTACACTGATGCTTCTGACTATGCTATTGGAGGGGTACTGATGAAAGAAGGATATCTGATTGCCTTTGAGAGTCACAAGTTGAATGATACAGAGAGGCGATACACCGTCCAAGAGAAGGAGATGACCACGGTAGTGCATTGTCTGAGAACTTGCCGTTACTACTTGCTTGGTTCACACTTCATCGTCAAGACAGACAATGTAGCTATAAGCTACATCCAAACTCAGAAGAAGTTAAGCCCTAAACAAGCTAGGTGGCAAGATTTCTTGGCTGAGTTTGATTTTGAATTTGAATACAAGTCAGACAAGGCTAATGTGGTAGCAGATGCGCTGAGTTGCAAGGCTGAGTTGGCGGCCATTTCTATGGTTGAAGGAGATATTGTGCATACCTTCAAGGAAGGGTTGCATCACGATCCATAAGCCAAGAAGTTGGTGGAGTTGGCTAGAGAAGGTAAGACCAAAAGATTTTGGTTAGAAAACGACCTTCTCTACATTAAAGGGAGGAGACTATACGTCCTTAAATGGGAAAATCTAAGAAGAAAATTAGTGAGAAAATGCCACGACACCAAGTGGGCTGGTCACTAAGGTCAATGAAGGACCTTGGCACTAATTGAATCTTCTTATTATTGGCCTCAAATGAGAGATAAAGTGGAGAGCTATGTGAAGACTTGTCTTGTGTGCCAACAAGATCAGATTGAAAACAAGGCACCAAGCGAGTTGTTGGAACCTCTGCCTCCATCAGAGCGACCGTGGGAAAGTGTCTCTCTATATTTCATCTCTGTCTTACCAAAGTCCGAGGGGTTTGAATCTATTTCGTGGTAGTGGATCGATTTTCGAAGTATGCTACCTTTATACCTGTCCCTACTGACTGTACTGCAGAGGAAGTGGCACGACTATTCTTCAAGAATGTGGTGAAGTACTGGGGATTGCCTAAGAGCATCATTAGTGATCGAGATCCACGCTTCACAGGACGACTATGGACAGAGTTGTTCAAACTCCTTGGGTCGGAGTTTCATTTCTCAACAAGCTTCCATCCTCAAACCGATGGGCAAACTGAGAGAGTGAATATCTTACTTGAGTGTTACTTGAGGCATTTTGTAAGCGCTAATCAGAAGGATTCGACAAAACTCCTAGACATTGCTCAGTTCTCATACAATCTGCAAAGGAGTGAGTCTATATGGAAGAGCCCATTCGAGATTGTGACTGGACAACAGCCGCTTACACCTCACTCTGTTTCTTCCTCTTACTCAGGGAAGAGCCCTGGAGCTTATCATATGATTAAGTCATGGGAAGAACAAGCAAATGTCACTCGTTCTTAATTACCTCAACAAAGCTGCCAAGAGGATGAAGAAATGGGCAGATAAGAAGAGGAGGCATGCAAGCTATCAAGTGGGAGATAATGTAATGATCAAACTTCTTCCACAACAATTCAAAACCTTTCGCAAAGTTCATAAGGGTTTAATTCGCAAATACGAAGGGCCATTTGAGATCATTGGACGTGTTGGGGAGGTTGCTTACAAAGTACAACTCCCTCCCTCTATGAAGATCCACCCGGTCTTCCATGTGAGTATGCTTAAACCATATCATGAAGACCAAGACGAACCAAGTAGAGGTGACTCAAGTCGTGCTCCGCCTGTGGTGATTAGATCATTTGATAAAGAAATCGAAAAGATCTTAGCTAATCGCATCGTGCGACGACAAGGAGTACCACCAAGTATCCAATACTTGATCAAGTGCAAAGGGTTCCTGATAACCAAAGCTAGTTGGGAAGCTCGTGAAGATCTGTGGTAATTCCAAGAACACCTGGAGTGTTATCATGAAGAGAACGCAACGAGGACGTCTGCGCATTAAGTGAGGGAGAATGTCACGATAAATTTTAGAAGGTTAAATTTAACAATGTTTGTAGAGTTTTCTAGAGTATATGAGAATGCTCTAGATGGTGCCGGAACGTTCTACAATGTCCTAGAAGGTCCCGGAATATCCTAGAAGGTTCTAGAAGACTCTAGAAGATCATAGAATATTCTAGAAGAGTGTGGATGTATATAGAAATATGAAACGTAGTATGGAACAATCTAGAAGTATTTAGAAAGTAGTGTAGGATAGATATTTGTAAAGAATGTTTTAGATGATTAATCTAGACCGTTGATTAGATTTATTCCTAACCATCCATTGAGGAGGTGGATGGCTATAAATAGGAGGTGAGAGTTAGTGTGAGTCATGTGTGAATCATTTGTAACAAACACTTGAGTAATAAAGTGTTATTCTACCAAAGCTTCTTTTCTCTGCTTTCTTACTAAGTATTGAGGGTTAAACTAACTTAATCTTAGTTCAAGAGGTTGAGTAAGTCCAAATATTAACATGGTAACGTTAGAATGTATTCAAGACAGTGATAGTATTTATATATATATAATTTTTTTTTAGAAAAAGGAAATACAAGTTGTATGTGTTATTAAAGCCACCATAATATAATGAATTGAATAAAAAAAAAGACAGAGAAGATATGGTCCTTGATAAACTTATGATGTGAATGGTTCATATGCTTAGTTGCAACAAACAACGAACCTTGTCTTTAGTGTCAGGAGAATTGAGGTGGAGTGAGTATTAGGTTTACCAGTTTTAATTTATTTGCGGCATTCCACATACATGACTTTGTACATAAGCAATGGTTACGCTTGAGAAAGTTTCAACTAGTGCTAGCTTATATAAAATTTTTATTATACTATAGTTTGCACACCTTAGTTAACTTATTAACTCCATACACTAGCTTAATTATTAGTATTATTCTTTAATTTCAAAGTTGACTTTCTTTTGTGTGTGTTTGAGAGAGAGAGAGTAGTTGACCTTCAATTCTCAAGTATTTCATCCTCAGAATGTTAAATTGATAATAAAGAGAGATATTAATTTTGGTAGCTTATATTTTCTTGTGTAACATATGTATATGTGCTTATATTTTCTTGGCCATTAGGTTATATTTGTTTATAGGTACGAGACATTTGAAATAAAAATACAAAGACATAAAATTATATTTGACGGATAAAATGGGAATAAATATTATGTTCAGAGATATTGAATTAGTATATTTTGTGTTTTTTTAATTAAAAAAAATATGAAAATACTAACAAGAAACACAATTTATTTTTTTATTATTTTTTATCATTATATTTTTCTTCAATTCCTAATTTTTTTATAGAAAAAAATGAAAATAAATTAAATTTTTATAATTTATTTTAATTTATTACCAAACAAATATAAAAACACTAATTTTTGTGTTTTTGTTCTCAATGGCAGTGTTTGTTTCTGAGAAGAGGATAATATAAGACACTGAAAATAAGACACAAAAGAACAGAGACACAAAATTTTGTATTTTGTATTCTGTTTGGTAATAAACTAGAACAAATTATGAAAATTTAATTATTTTTAATTTTTTTATTTAAAAAATTTGAGAAGAAAAATATAAAAATAAAAAAATATAATTATTAAAAATTTAAAAAAATAATAAAAAAATAAAAAATAAATTGTATTTTTTATTAGTATCTTTGTGTCCTTCCTATCAAGATAGACACAAAATATATTAATTTAATATCCTTGGATATAGTATCTTTATCTATATCTCATCTGTCAAATACAATTTTGTCTCTCTGTATTTTTGTTTCAGTATCTTATTTCTGAAAACAAAAGCAGCCAATGTTCTATATGTTTTGAGAACTAAATGCAGTCCTAAAAGAGGCAGGAAGGTGGCTTGACTATTATTTTCCCCATTGATAGGAATTTTTTCATGAATAATGTTATGAAACAACAATAACTAAAATGGAGGAAGAAAAAAAAATTAAAAGATATAAAATTGAAGCATATCATGCGTGAGGGAACAGAATGCTCTCTGAATTACCTCAATAATACCATTCTGCAACTAGCAACAAGCATCTTTCTCGTTATCCCACGAAAAAAAAAAAAAAGAGAGAACAATATATGCTAGCTAGTGAAGTGGGAATTTTGCTTAACAACAAAAGAAGAATTAAAATTAAATAAAATAAGGTGCCTTGTTTTGGTCCTGTCACTATCTATATCCTTCAATGGCATGCGTTTGCGATGTTAATTAATGCTGTATGGATAATATGAAATTTACAAATCTTTTTATAACGTACATTAATTAAAAATAATCGTATAAAATATATGGTCGAATATGAAATATTTGTTAAATATATATGTTAATTAATTTTTTGTGTATATATATTATTTTTTTATTTTTTTATAAATACATAATAACTCTTTATCTTAAAATATACTTAAAGAGTAAAAACAAACACACTTATTTTATTCGAGTTAAAATGTATCAGTTAATTATAGATTTTACTAATATACAAGTGTCTCGAAATAATAAAGTCTGAGGATATGACTTTTTATAAGTCTAAATTATGTTTTTAATTTTAAATTTTAAATTTTAAATTATCCCAAAGAAAAAGATATTTTTTATAATTAAAATATTAATTAATTAAAA